>NC_092864.1:78674133-78684711 GCF_032062135.1 Pyxicephalus adspersus | reverse complement strand
CCTCAGTGTAACGCTCAGGTGGTTAAAATAAATGTTTTTATCTTTCCTGTTTTTGCTTTCTGTTTACAGCTTACATTAAATCATATTATGGTCACTGCTACCCAGATTCTCTTTTATATGCACATTTGTTATAAGCTCTGCATTGTTAGAAAAAACGAGGTCCAGCAGAGTATCATTTCTAGTTGGGAATTCTATAAATTCTACAATAAAATTAGCTTTTTATTAAATTCACAAAATTTCCTCCCTTTTGCTGTTCCTGTAGTGTCATTACTCCAGTCAATGTCAGGGTAGTTGAAATCCCCCATGATTAAAACACTTCCACTTTTCTGTGCTAGTAGTTGATTTTCTATTTCTTCCTTAGCACTGAGGGTCCTATAGCAGACTCCAATCATTAATTGTGTGTTATTCATCCCCACATTCACCTCCACCCATAATGCCTCAAGCTCATAGCGTGTTCTATCAGGAATTTCTTCTTTCACATTCACTTTTATATCACTTCTCAAATACAGACACCACCACCCTTTCGTTTGACTCTGTCTTTACGAAAGAGTATACCCAGGAATATTGACAGCCCAGTCATGTGAAGAACAAAGCCAAGATTCAGAAATGCCAAGTCATAATGCTCTTCACTCATTAAGGCTTTCAATTCCCCTATTTGGTTTGCTAGACTTCTAGCATTGGTGAACAGGCTCTTTAAACCATTGTAATCTGGATTATGTACATTAGAAAAAGTGTTTTAATTTTATTTTAGATAAAATATGTGTACCAGTTTATTTGAGTGTGTACTATGATTAATGGCTGTGTGCATGTTTCTGGATAAAACTGCAGGGCTATGTGTATGTTTGTGTGTATGGTGCAGGAATGTATGAACGTGTGTGTATAGTGCATATTGTGTGTATGTTTCTGAGTAAAATGTAGGGCTTTGTGTTGTGTGTATATTATATATGTTTGTGCATGTTTTTCTGTATAGGACAAATTATGTTTAAGTTTAGTGCAGGGCTATAGCTTATTTGTGTGTATAGTGCCGTGTTGTATGTGTATGTGTGTGTGTGTGTATATGTTTGCAATAGTGCAGGACTATGTGTATGTTTGTATTTAAATCAAAGAATATGCTAGTTAGTATAACATATTTTATATTTATATTTTAGTGAAAGCGGCACCCCATTCACAAACACAAAAAGTCTGTCAACAAACACAAAGTCTGTCAAACAAACACAAAGCAGACAAAGTCTGCTCTTTATGAGCACTTTACATTTCAAGTGAAGTGAAATATTACGTGTATTCTTGAAGATGATGGTGAAAAACAATGAAAAAACAATGCAAAAATTAGCAGTTTCAGTGGGTCTAACAAAAATGCACCTACAAGAGAATGAAATTTGAAAAGACACTTGCCGCATTTTTATCCTCAAGTGTTAGAAGTTCTGAATGAGAAAGATATCACTGAAAATTTTCCATCTACTTCTGGGATAAAAAAAAAAGTTCAGAAACCTACTGGAGACCAAACACAACTAAAACGATTCTTTATATCTGACAAAGTTACCATAACAATGTCACCAGAAAAAATGAAAAACCCCATTATTGAAATGGTAGTAAAGAATAATGTACCACTATCCTTTTATAGCCAGCCTTTTTAGGTTTAAATGGAGAAATGGCTAAAAAACTTGGTGTTTCTGGAAAGAGAAAGCATAAGGAAACTTATAATTAAAGAGGCCATATGTAAAAAGGAAGAACTACGAAAAGGTCTACAGGGACATTTTTTTTTCTTCATAAAAATGGATGCATGCACACATCACAGACTCAATTAGTTTGCTAATAATGTTAGATTTCTTGATGAAAATAATAAATTAATAACGTGAACCTTGGGAGTAAATGACACCCAGGCATATCACACCAGTGACTATCTTCAAAACTTAGTGAAGAATTTTCTAGAATATTGAAATTAAAAAGGAACAGATTGTATGCATTGTGACAGATAATGCTTAACAATTGAGAAAATGAAGAAAGTATATGAAGAAAGTGACAGACAGATATTAGAGGAAGACAGTTCTGCAAGTATTGGAGAAAGTGAAGAGAATAGTGACATTTTGAAGAAAATTGTTGAAGAAGCATCTAAGCGTACTACTATTCAACATATGTGTTGTGCTGTTCATACTCTGCAACTTGCAAAAGGAGATGGATTGTTTTCATTTTTTTGTCTTTTGTTTTTTAAACTGGCCAATACATTAGAGCGTCAGCTTCCTAGCCAGTTGTTCTGTGGTTAAATGGCGTGTATGTTGCCTTCAATCAACTTAGAAAATACATTAGCATATTACAGGGTTTCTAATTTTTATCTTCACACTTTTGCATTCAAACTTCTCAAAAAAATGTATCAATTACTATAAATAATATATGCAAATTATATATCAAATACATTAAATATTCATAAATCAATCAATTTATTATAAAATTAAAAATAACAAAATTTTTACCATAAAAGTTTTTCTCAAGAACAAGTAAATAAAAATATGTAATAATTAATTTAATGATTTAATAATCATTAATGCTTTCCCCTCTTCGGTATTTAGGCAAAAAGCTAAATATTTTTTTTTTATAATAATTTGAGCAATCCTGCTCCCTTATTGTTAAAAATACACTAATGATGTTTTCTAATAGAGGACCCGAATTAATTAGCCCATATCTTCTTACTACTTCTTTCTATTTAGACAACATGTTCTCAACAGGATTAAGAAATGGAGAGTATGGTGGTACAAAGAAGAGTTGGTGTCCCTTATATATATGATAATGATTTTAAGTGGAGGGTTCCATTTTTATTCCTCACACATCAAATTGAATAATTTCTGGAACGCACTCCAGCCACAACATGCACCACCCTTTGCCCAATAGGAGATCTTCTCCTTTCGTTCTCATTGAGATATAAAACCTACTTCATCAAGAAATTACCGTATTTTCCGGCGTACAAGACGACTTTTTAACCCTGAAAAATCTATGACAAAGTCAGGGGTCGTCTTGTACGCCGGGTACCAGTACTTACCTGCAGCGCCCGGTGTCCTCGCGAGTCCCCTCTCTGGTCTGGCGTCCCTGCGAGTCCTCCTGTGCCTCCTTCTGTCTTCCTGCTTTTCAGCTTACACGAGTCCTCCTGGGCAGGCTCGCGTTGCTTCACAGCAGGACTCGTGTAAGCTGAAAAGCAGGACGTGAGCCTGGATTGGCTCCCCAGTGGAGAGCCTGGATTGGCTCTTCACTGGAACACGCCCATTCATTAAAGGAACGTGCCCATTCATTACTTAGAAGTAGTAGTGTACAGTTCTTTCTGCCTCAGTTCTCACACAATAGTGAGATCTGACAGGCAGAAGGAACAGTACAATACTGGGCATATAACACGACCCCTAAATGATTGGTTAGAGTGGGGGGTCGTCTTATACGCCCAGTATACACCTTATACACCGGAAAATACGGTAGATGTTTTTTCCATCTTCCCTAGCAATGAGATCAAAGATTTTGTTAGCATAGCTAAGCCTTTCTTGAAGAGAGTGGGAATCATTGCGCCTTGTAGGAATTAAAGAAGTTCTTTTTAATGACCATTGGAATTTATCAATGTATCTATCCATTGCTGAAATAGATACATTATCTCGAAATTTGGCAAATAATTGATCCTTCATTTCCCTGAGGCTTATTCCGCAATCTTCGGACATTAACTTGCGTAACTCCTCCTTATGGGCTTCATCCAACTTTGAATTTCTCAGACCTCCTCTTGGTAATTTTTCCAGCCTGCCAGAAGATTCAAAGGTCTTAATAATTTTAGTTATGGTTGTACAATTACAACCCACAACCACTGCTATCTGGGAGGCATCACTTCCATTCAGATAACGGTCTACCACTCTTTGACGTTCTGCATTACTTAATTCTCTGGCATATTGGTAATTGCAATACTAAATATAAAGCTAATAACTTTGAAAATAAAAAGATGAATAATATTGTTATCCTAAAACTTAGTATAAATCCCTGAAATAGGATATTTAATTTTAAAATTATATAAAGTAAAAATCATAAATTGACAAATCATCAATTTATTTTCATTTATTTTTATTATTGTTTCTTGAGAAAAACTTTTATGGTAAAAACATTGTGTTATATATATTTTTATAATAGATTTATTGATTTATGAATAAATAGGGGGTCTAAATTTTTTTGTGAAGTTTGAATGCAAAAGTGTGAAGATAAAATGAGAAACCCCGTAAATACAGAGGAGTCGGAGAGTCGCAGTCGAAGGATTTATCTACCGACTCCACAGCCCTGCTCATGTATTAGGAACGGGACAAACACTTTAACACATAAGAACAATGGTTGTACAAGGACAATATCTTTGATTCTAAAACAGTTGTGTAGGAACTGAAATGCAATATTTGAATTAGATAGTTAAGAGTTCAGGTGCATTTATTGCCAGAATGTCTTATTCTGCTATAACGCTATATGTAAAAAATGTCCACTACTTTGCACGTGAAGGCCCTGTGGCTAAATTATATAAAATGGGTACACAAAAGAGTGAGTTATCATCTACAGCAACAACTCTTGTACATGCTTTTTTTTGTAATAAGTCAGATGTAACATTTTAGCCTCAACCCAAACAAATCAAAATCTGTGACAACCTGTATACCATATGATGCAAAACATAGATAGAAGACATTGCTGACATCTAGTGGTGACAATACAAACAGTTTCTAGATCTGCTTTTTCCCTTAATAGAGTTAGGGCTGCATTACAGTTACAGTCGCTTTCCTTTGTTATTCTGCAGTATTATCCCAATAAAGAGATGGACCGTCCCTTTCTTGATCCCCTGCGATTTAATGGCTTTTTGGTGTTTCCTGCCTTGCCACTGTTTCTGGCTTTTCTATTGTATTAGAAATTGCATTTTTATTTCCTTATTAATTTTTTCTTATTATTTATTCATTTTTAAAGTTTTGTTTGCCCTATATTGCCTTTAATGACACAATGTAAGTTATTTTTCAGTATCACAAATGTTATTATTTCTGTTATTTGTCTTTTGCCCTAAAAATATCATTTGTAAATGAAGTTAGGGCTCAAGGTCTCCTCTGCTTCAGATTAGGAATACAAGTGGAAAAAAACTCAAAAGAATGCTGCGTCCCTCCTATTCATTTAAAGTCACCCTGTTACTATATCCTACCATACAAACCAAACGAATGTAGCAGCGGTTTTTACACTAGCTATTAGTGTTGTAACAATTTACTAACAGAGATATTAGTTTGCAGTTTTACAGAAAACACTTTCTGTAGTGTTCCCGCAGCTAAAGCTACAGGCTTTCTATGCCGCAGCGTTCACTGTTCTATCTTTTTTTCCTTTGAAATGCAGAACACAGGTGATGGGAGTCCATAGGAAGGAGTAACTGTTATTTGACATTTAAACACTCCAAAGAGATGGAGAATGGTGACGTTGTTGCAACAGTGAGAGATAGGTTAAGTACATCAACCACATACTGCCTATATATTCTATTCAGAGTATGATGTGATTACAGCATCTGTAGTGCCTCGTCAAGAAAAACTAATATGGAATCTATGCTTATGCTAAGGGTGAAGAATTTTCTGATACCTTCACACCTTCCAGTTCATGTTTTCTAATTTAGTCCCAAATCCAACTCCAGTGATCCACCTAGCCCCTTTAAGCCAGGCGCACCACCTGGCATTTTTAAGTAAGCACCCAGCTGTTTTTGGGCGTTTACTGAAGAGTTGGGTCACAATACACAGGCTGCCACCCACCTACAATTTCTTCCCCCCCAGCTTAAAAAAAAAAAAAATTTGGTTGAACCCTGCAACTCAATAGAAATCTTGGTTTCCATACAGTGCACTGGTAATAATCCTGAAACAGTTGTATGCCATATGGAATAAATGGCCTAATATAACATCTTTACTCTACACCATCTGCTTTGAATGCACATTTTGATTTGCATGCCTTTGTCCACCATCCTAAAATGAGAAATAGCTTCCTTTTTTAAGGTTTTGAGCAACAAGTCATGTAAAACTCATTTTTATAAGAAGCCTCTACTGTTGTAAGAATGTGATTTGTTTTAGCGATGTGTTTCAATAGTGTCAGTAGCTTACAGCTTTCAAGAAGAACTAAAGTTCTACTTCAAACATTTCTGATCAGGCAGGGCTTTATTGCAAAAAGGGACAGACAATGATGATTAATTGTTTGGAAATGCAATAGGGATATTAAATACAGAAACAACTAATTGAAAAGTTCACATAATATATTTGTAGTTCTGTGCAAACAGATAGTTTCTCTTACTTTTTCTAAGTATTCATTTTATGATAAATGTCATATCTGTGCATTCTGCTAAAACACCTGACTTTAAGCAATAGTTGCCCACAACAGGACATTTACTGTCACCAACCAATGCAACAGACACCCTTCCTATCCTGATGATAGCGGATGTAAATCATGTTCTCTGTGGAAGCCTTAAAGGGAACCTAAACTTAAAAAAATGCATTTATTAATGTAAAGTCTCACAAACATTTATCTGCCCCTTGGTTACTTTAGGCAGAGTTACATATGTTGTACCTATGGCCTAGATCGCAGCCGTAGTGTATAAGTACCCAGCTTGGTAAAACAGATGATTTAGAAGAGAAGGAATGTGTCAACCGACCAATGGAGATACCAACCCTATAGATTACACATGATGATGATGATGGTATTCTGAAGGATTATCACAGTGGCTCAAAACGTGGCAACAGGTTTAAAAATCAAGACTAATATGACCCTTACTCTTTAATCAAAAAAATATTTACTCACCAGCTACATAGTTGGCAGGAATCCTATCCGTGAGGAAATCCACAACAAGGATACGGCTAGTAACAAATAACACACCGCCCTGTGTGTACACATCATATCGCTCATTACTGCCTATTTCATTGTTAATGATTCGGGGCAAATGACTAACACCTTCTGCCCTAAGTTGCTCAATGAGGTATTCCTAGGAAAAGAGTAAAATACAGCATTAAAATAATACAACATTTAAATCCAAACTCTACTTTGAAGAATAAGGTATATTCTGTATGGAATACGTTATTTATTTATTTTTATTTTTTTACAAACACACAAGAAAAAAATTTAATCTGAACTGCATCACTGTGACAGTAAAAACTTTATTGAAGTGCCAAATAGAAAAAGAAAACATGTAGAACCACAGATGTATAAGTGATAAAAAAAGGCATTTTGACCAGGTTTTCTACCTACCAGATATATACAAGATGCCATAGTTGTCTTTGTCCTATTCAATTTTTTGAAGAAGTCTGTATGTTGTTCTTGACTATTTTGGATCTGATTTTAAATAATGTAACAATAAAAATGATGTGATTTTTAAAGAAATAATTTTTTTTATTGCAATGGCAGGTGGCAGCTTTCTTTGGGAACCCCTTTTTTAGGGCTCCGAACTCTTTCTATGTACTTATTTTGGGATGTGGTACCTTGATAGAATGAACAGTTGGGGTCCTTCTCTTAACCCAAAAATAAACCTAAAAATGAAAACATTGTGAGCAGGCAGCTATATGTCTCTTCTACAATTGCCTGTCTGTCCACAACCTTTTTCTATAATGTGCATGAACTGCTGGAGTTACATCATTCCAGCCCAGCCAGTCGAGATGATTGAAGATTGGTAACCTAAACCAAGACTGGGTGAAGATACTAGCGTGTACAACAACTCTTCTTCTCAACACTCCAGTACTTGAGGTTTAAATCTACGCTGCATAGATTAGTGTATAACTACTAAATGTGATGGATGTCCATTTGCAGCAAGTGCTGAAGTTCATGTCAGTTCAGGATATAAAAATAAAAACTATATAAACTTAAAGAACCTTTCTCACTGCCAGATTAAATATTATCATTACCAGATTATTCCACTGCATCCAGTGTGTTCTACTTATGCCTAATTTGAGCCATCATATACTTTTTGTGTGTATAGAATCTTATGATGTCGCCATATAGTATTATAAGAATATTTTCTCATATTGAGGATTAACACGTGGATAAAATATACATTCCATATCATAGAAAACTAACTAGAAGTGGTTTAAAACAATGGGCGCCAAGCTTTTCGAACAGGCAGACCACTAAATTTGCTGGCTCCCGACCCCCGATGCGTGGGTAGCCGGGTGCAAATCAAAGGGAAGAAACTTCCCCTTTAGTGATGTCATGATGCCAGAACCCATCCACTCCCCCATCGCAGGCCTGAGCCACAGACAAAACCCTGTGCCTGGGATCTGTACTAGGGATGTGGCCAGAGGCTCTGGCCGGTGCCTTGCCCCAGCGGGGTCCTTCTGCTGGGGAAACGCACCAGCCAGAGCAGCGGAACACCAAAATTTTCTTGCGGTCCACCGGTTGGCGACCGCTGGTTTAAAATACAATGAGGAGCTTTCAGGTATAAGAACGGATATCTCTGTTGATGGATTAAGATGTTAGTTAAGATTCCAGCACTGGTATCTCCTGGAACAGATTTGCCTAATAGGGACCTGTCACATATCAGAAAGAGAAGGCAGCAAGCTGACTATATATTTAATTATGATCCTGAACATTGGAGCAAGTCAAATAAATACAAGTCTGGAATTGGGGAAGGATTGGACCCTTTGTCATGTTTTAATTGCTTCTGTGTCCCTATTGGAAATATTTACCCCTTTGCCTGTACTGATGTCCATTGTGATCTAAAAAGAAATGAAATATTTTGGAGTTGCCCCTGGAACATTATATTTAGCAGTGTTCTCCCCGGCCCCTTTTAGCTTGGCACACCACCCGGCCCGAGTTGGCTCACAATACAGGAGCTCCCACCCGGCCTAAACACTGTATGGATAAATATTGCAGTGGGGATTCTGGTTACATGAACAAGCCCGAGGAGGGGATTTTTTGCGTACTTCCAGTTGTAGTTCTAGAGCAGTAAGTGAATGTAAATTTGCCCAATAATACAAAAAATAACTTGGCAGGGGTTTTAACCATTTGCTGCTCCACTGGAAACTAAACACTTAGGCATCCACTTTAAAGTGTGCTTTGTTTTTCAGCCATACATACTTTTGTAGTATGTGGTAAAGATTGTTTGATATAATATAGGAGGTCTATATTGTGCATTTTTGTTGAAGAATATTACCTCTTCGGCTGTATTGGTATTCAAAACTAACACAAGGTTTCCTGGGTCACAGTAAAGCTTCAAGAAGTTCTGTAGGATTCGGTCAATGCCAAGTCCCCGGGCAGTGATGACTAGACCATCTTCATGAAATAGATCCAAGAAAATCTGATTTTCATGCTCCAGGAGAGGTGCCATTTGCAGTCTCTAATCAAGAAAACAACTGTTAATCAAAACGTAAAAACAATAATTAAAGAATATTGTGATGTGCAATATATGGCACTGGAATGTATATGAAGCAGACTAAATATTATCTTTCAGAACAAGAAATCCCACCTTATATATACATAAAGCTCCATATTTGATCTGGATGGCCTGCTTTGTAATTGGGTACAGGCAGTCCTGGGATGTATGCACCCATGCCAGACTGAACAGCCAGGAATATATATATATATTTATTTATCAGCAGAGCACCAAAAAAGTGATCACATGCATGTGAGGAACTATTCTCAAAAACCCCCCAAAAAAACACCTTCATTCCCGCAGAGCAGTCCGATTAGTCCAGAGGTGCCCTGCATTGGGTCCCGCGTCGTCTCAGCATCCGTCCTGGAGCCGCCTCAGCATCTGTTTCGTAGCCCTGCGTATGCCTGAGATCGTCAAAATTTTTCTTTTTGAGCAAAAAGTCTCCTTCTGCGCATGCCCAAGAGGAGCGCTTAAGAGCATCCCGAGATGCCTGACATAGGTATACCGGGAGGTTTTGGGCGCCCATTCATTCTTAACTGCCCAATATAAAAAAAACACAGAATTTTTGCCTTACATAAAAGGGTTCTCTACCCTTTTATGTAAAGTGAAAATTATGAGTTTAAGTACGCTTTAGGTCAGCCTGTGCAGGCCAATAAGGTAGATGGCCTTCTGACTCCTGGAAGATAGGCAGAAGAAGATGGTGATGCCTTGGACAGACAAGTTTAGGTTAAAAAAATTGTGATCAGGCAGTTAAGAGAATTTTATTGCAGAAAGGACATCACCTTTTCCTTTCCACAAAAAGGAATGCAATTTGGTTTCAATGTTTGGTTTTGAGAAAGTTTAATTCTGCTTAAACTCATTATTCAATTGCAACATGGATTGTGCCTTGACTTGGCCTAGTTTAACCCCCCCGGCGGTATTCTCTAAGTGTGGTTCGGGGCAGAATTTCCTGTTGGTGATGGCTGGCCAGCATCTGCATCCTGTTGGCGATGCCTGGCATGTGTCCCTTTGCCTCATATCCCAGCGTGTGAACTTTGGAGACGCGAGGCTAGGGAATGCAGGTGTGAGGCTAGGGAATGCAGATGTGAGGCCAGGGAATGCAGACGTGAGGCCAGGGAATGCAGACGTGAGGCCAGGGAATGCAGACGTGAGGCCAGGGAATGCAGACGTGAGGCCAGGGAATGCAGGTGTGAGGCCAGGGAATGCAGGTGTGAGGC
>NC_092864.1:78531969-78673340 GCF_032062135.1 Pyxicephalus adspersus | reverse complement strand
GAATGCAGGTGTGAGGCTAGGGAATGCAGATGTGAGGCTAGAGAATGCAGATGTAAGGCTAGGGCAGACATGCAACATGTGTGCAGGCGGCGTGCATGCCCGGGGGGGGACCAGCAGGAAATTTATAATTAGAAATATTTTGAAATGTCAAATGTACTGACATGGCATTTAAAAATACTCAAATAATCACACTGCCGGGGAGGTTAAGTAACTGGATATATTATATTAGGAGAGATCTGTACCCGAAGACCTGGGGGGTTGCACTTTGTTTGGATATATTTTGTATCTCTTCAGATTTTATATACATATTTTCATATTTCATATCTTTTTTATTTCTATTTATAGAAACATTGTAAGCGCTAGGGAGGGTAAAAGTCCTGCTACATATAATACGCTGACTCTTATTGTAGGAGTTTGTGGGTTTCGGTGAATCTTTGGGATGTGGAATATTTTTACATAGTTTGAACCTAGGGTTAACAAAAATATAAAAGGAAAATGAACTTTTTATTGAGTGTTCTTCTCCTGCCATGCTTTGAACCTCAGAGTGCTATGGGGCCCCCACTGCCACGGTACATGGCTGCACTGCCATACTGCTCTAAGGGGTGGCACAGAGCCGGGTACAAATCGCCTTGTTACCTGCTCAGCTCTGCCCGGCTTCCTCCTCTTTGCTCACAATTGCCATGCGCACAGCTCTGCTGCCTCCTCAAGAGACAAAAACAACTAACCCTGAGTGCGCTACAATGTACCTATATGCTCGGAGCAGAGGGCGGGTTCGTCACGTGACGGCGGGCACGTCACGTGACATGCTGCTGGTCGTTACATTATAATTTATGCTACCTTATAATTTAGTTTGTAGTCTAACATGTCCTAGAAACTGCATAAGGCTGCTATCACGGTGGAAGCTACAATGGAGTTGTTTTTCTTTAATGGGGGCGGGGTTTGTGGCAGAGGCGGAGCTTACGATGTGACGTAATATGTGCGGAGCATTCTGGGTATTTCTGTGATCTGAGGTTTCTGATTGGTAGCTGAGAAGGCTTTCTTGGTTGATCTCTCCAATCCTTACAGCCTATCAGTATTGCACGTGTACTTGGCAGAATGCCACGGGTAGGATCTAGGGGTGCAAAAAGAGCTCCTCTGTGTGCAAATGGGGGGCATAGGAAGGCACCTGGTGTGTGGGATGCAATCTATAGGTACAGGAGAGCACCTGGTGGGTGGGATGCAATCTATAGGGTGGGATGCAATCTATAGGTACAGAGGGGCACCTGGTGAGTGGGATGCAATCTATAGGTACAGGGGACCTGGTAGAGAGTGTCATTGGGGGTACGGTAGATTGCCTGGTGGGGCGGGGGATGGGATCTGAGGGATAAAGGAGAGAACATGGGAGGTGCGATCTGAGGGCACCTGGTGGGAGGATGTGCAATCTATGGGTACAAGGGTACACCTGGTGGGGGGTGTCTTTGGGGGTACGGTAGATCATCTGGTGTGAACTGAGGGCACAGAAGGGGAACCTGGAGGACACCATGTGGGAGGGTGTGTGAAATCTGGGGTGTACAGGAGGGCACCTGGTAAGAGGGAGTGTGCAATATGGGGGTACTGCGGGGCACCTGGTTGGTGAGATGCAATCTAGGCGTACAAAAAAGAGCTCCTTGGGGGGGGGGTGCAATATAGGTGAAATCTAGTGGTACAGGAGAGCACCTGGTGAGGAGATGCAATCTAGGGGTACAGGGGGGTACCGGGTGGGATGATGCAATTTGGAGCGTAAAGAGGGTGGTGAATATGGGCTACAAGTGAGCAGAGGGGGGTGGTCTTTGGGGCTGTTTATTTGGCTGTATTGACTTTTTATTTTTTTTGGAAGTTTAGACATGTCATACGGAAGACATCATCAACTTTTCAATAGTAACCAAAAAGGGATCTTAAAATGGTAAATGGATGAGCATGAAACTGAAATCTTGGGAGATGAAGATGAACACAATGTGATTCCATTGACCAAAAGCGGTGACATAACAGTGTTTTACAGCAAATTAAAGTGCTGTCATTTGAGGATTTAGGGATTAGATCTGTATTCTTCTACTGCTTTAATGCATCACCTTCACCTTTCATGTTGGATGAGCACATTGTACACTGTGTGTATTATAAAAATTGCCCTCTCAGTTTCACCCTGTGAATAGATTTTCCAGTCCAGTGAGCAACAATCTAAGGAAGGGCAGGCTGAGAAGGGCCATCACAATGTTAAGTGATCGGTTAACCCTTGTCACCATGATAAGACGGAAGCATGAAGTGTTACTTCTCACAAATGTGATAAAACTTCAGTGATTATGGTGATATTCAAGAGAGAAGGTTTCTCTATTTCTACATTTAGAAATTCAACTTAGATGGGTTATAGTGTTTAACAAAGCAAAAACACACAGTGCATAAACATTGACACATAAAAAGACTTATAAAGGAACAATGGTGAAATATACTTGGGTCAAATTTATGAAACATTGATAACATAGAATCCCCACTTTGAAGGAATATGTTGTAAAGTAGTTGGTTTAGATGGATGTACTAATGAGTTATGTGATAAAGGAAAATTCCTGGTAGGGAAAGATTTTATGTGCTGTTAGACACAAGCAATAAAGACGAACTCTAACCTTTATTGTTGTATCTGTAAGAAAGGTCTCTGACTTCTGGGTCACAGGTGAATGAATGAGAGTGAATCATACAACAGTAACACGCCTAAGCTGAGCACAGGTAACAAAATAATTCAAAATACAACATGCTGGAGTACTCAGAATGTAAGGGCTGGTTTCATGTTTCTAACCTAAAAAGAATGATAAATGTGTGATACTTCTGTCCAAATAGTGTATATGGGTATGTGTCTATAAACATGTTACCTTTATGGAAGGTAAATATATTGTTTTTTGGTGACAGTCCTGTATATGCCACTCATTTACTTTTGTTATTTTTTGATGTGCATAGCTATATCATAATTTATTAGAATGTTCAGTAAAAAAATGTTTTTGCATAAGTTTTTAATAAAATATTTTAACACAAGGTTTTTAGTGTATATGACACTGGGTTTTGTACATATTAAACATTTCTTTGCATAAGGGTTTAAACATACAAGTGTTTGTGTACAAAGAGAGGTGAAAGAGACCTTGCAATCTCTATAGAAATGGTTGCACAGTAACATACCCAGTGCTGACAATGAGCAGAAATCACTTAAGGCTGCTGGTTTTGGGACAGCAATAGAACATACAAAGTTCCTGCCATGTATAGGTTATAATCCTAGTTCCTGATTGAAAGTAGCTGAGGAATTTTTCTGAGTCTTGAAGTTAATTATTTTTGTGCTTTTGTTATGTTTTGTAGATGATTGAATTATGTTGAAACTAGCTGTACTCTCCTTATCAGTAATCTAACGTCTGATTCCCCCCTTTTTGTCTTGAAACTCTTCCTTTCCTCCCTACTGCCATATATCTGTTACTTTGACAAAAATATCTTGTTCTAAGAGAACCACAAGGACATTTGTCATGTCTGTTAATTGTCTGTAGCCATGTGATCATGCACTGATCATGACTTTGAACTGTTATATAAACTGTGTGCAAACAAGAAAGTTTTGAGAGTGAGCTAACCACACATTAAGTTGCGTGTGTTACACTCTTCCAGCGCTGTAAACAGAAGCTATTAGAAAGAGGAACAATTGATCTGGGATCAATAGGAGATCGCCTTAACACTGATATAATAAAAATATGCTATTATGTAGACGAAAAATATGCCAATCATTGACCCTCATTTACAAACATGTAGCATTGATCAAGAGAGAACTTGGGTGATCTGGTAAAGCTGGACTACATTTCTGTGAAAAGTGGCCTATTAAGTGTCAAACATTTGCAATGCTGTACTGAATCATAACAGATAATTAAATAAATAAGCTAATGATGGCTCCAGCCAAGAACAAACTAAAATCCATTAAAATACAAGTTTGTGAAAACAGCATGAAGCATTTTAACAGAAAACATCACATACCGTATAAAAGGAAGCATTACATAAAGAAGTATTTTGGCTGCTGAATTAAAAAATAAATACATATAATTAGAGACCCCCTGGATAACTACGTCATGCATCTCATGCAGAAGAAGAACGATGAAGATGGCTGCGCCCAGTCCTTCCCTCAATCCGGCAGGATGATGGAGAATTACGGATCGATGGAGGATCGTGCAGCACCATTGAGGGATCTGTGGAATATGTCTAAAGGGGGTACATTGCGGTACAGGGCTGTAGTATCACCAGACAGTATTACGCTAACCTCCTGGACCAGCTGAAGGAGGCAATTAAGATGAAATGCAGTAGAAAGTTGACAAAAGGGACCCTTTGCTTGCAGGACAATGCACCTGGGCACACGTCCAACTTTGTGGCTGCCAAATTGAACACCCTGGGTTTTCCAATTGGTCCACCACCCCCCCTACTCCCCTAACCTGGCCCCTTTAGACTATTAACTGTTCTCGAATTTGAAGAAACACCTGAAGGGGAAACGTTTTGAGGACATTTCTGACGTCAAAGATGCTGCTGAGAGCTGCTTTGCGGCCCAACCAAAGGACTTTTATTTGAACGGTCTAGAAAAGCTGCAACTACACTGTACCAAGTGCATCAGTCTCAGGGGGAATATGTGGAATAAATGTGTTATTTACTAACTCTGGCTCTCTTCTTTCTGGGCAAAGCCAGGAACTTCTCAGCACCCCCTTATATATTAACCTCCATAAAAAAAAATAGTGTTTATCTATTAAGTCAGGGGTGTCAAAAACTTTTGCAAAGGGGGACAGATTTGGTGAGGTGAAAATGTGTGGGGGCTGACCACTAACCAGGGTTAGTGTAGGCATGGTCTGCGTGGGTCCCACACAGCACATGCCTACCAGGTTGACGTGAGGGATTCCCTGTGCACGGAGTCCGGTGTCAGTCCGGTGACATGCCTGGCATAGAAAAACTTTGGAAGAAAAGAGACAGCGATTCAACCTCATCCCTTTTGCTCTAGACTTAACACCATAAGCCACTATTACTGCCCCTGCCCTTATCATGGCCATCACATTTTCTACTTTACCTTGAACCTCAAACCCACCTAACCTTTTTTTTTGCACCTAATTACCTCAAACTTCTATTATTCCTCTGCTGTGTAAGGGCTTGATTGTAACCATGCTTTCTGTCCTCGTAGCACTGCACACAGAGATCCTGATTTATATGATATAAAGAATAAAAAAAAGAAAGATCTGAGCCTGCTACACCCGTTCATTACTGTCAGGCCTGACCATTGTCAAGAGTTACTGTGATTTGCAGGAAATTTCTTGGAAGCTAAGAAAATAGCAGCTCGTTGGTTATTTTAAGGAAAAGGAGATGATCCATAGTGGGCGCGGTCCGTGTGGGTCCCGCACAGCACACACCTGCCAGGATGACATTAGGGATTCCCTGTGCACAGAGACCGTGTCAGTGCAGGGTCTGTTGGAATCAGAGTGGGCGTGGTGCGTGTGGGTCCCGCACAGCACATGCCCACTATATTATTGTAAATGGTTCCCTGTGATGACAGAGGCTGCGGGCCGGTGGAAATCTGAACACGGGCCAACATTGGCCCGCGGGCCGGATTTTTGACATGCCTGATGTAAAGTAAAAAATTGAGTTTAGGTCTGCTTTAAGTAGGCTGTTGATTTAAACTGATACTGAGTGGTAGGTGACCCAAAGCATGCCAGAAGAATGCCAATACACCATCTCCACCATCCTGATCTGTTGATACAAGTCAGGAACGATCCACAGGTTATTGTTGTTGGTGAAGTAGAAACAGTGACTCATCAGACCATGCAACAGTGACCATGCATCAGACCTTTTTTAAATTCATTACAGCTCTGCAGTGTTCTAACATTATGCTACTGATAGTGTACAAATATATATGTAAGGACAAAAAAATCAATCATTCATTTCCACCCACCTCCTATTATAAAAAACATGTGATATGTGGGAGTTTGGTTACCACGATGAATAGAACAATGAGTAATTTCCAAACCTTTGTTCCTGCGGCCCATAACAACAGCAGCAATTTCTTACTGTTATTGTTATTATTAATATATACATTACTTTTACATTTTACAATCCAAAATAAGGTGAAAAAAGTGGACAAGACAAAACAATATAAAGCAATGGACATCATACAGCAGATTTCTCTGGCATTCTCTGTCAGAATAATGATATTCTGCAGGTTTATTGGATGGGCATAGCCTTGCAAGAATAAAATAATTTGACAGAAGCTATTTGCAAAACTATTCAAAAAGTTTGCATTCAGTTCTCTTTACTAGTGTTGTTGTTCGAATTTGGGTCGTCCTTATGTTCGACCCGAATATGGCTGTTCGAATTCGGGTCGACCCGACCCGAATTTTGCTGCATTCGACAAACCCGAATTCGGATTTCCCCGAATGCACTGAAACAACTGGGCAGGGTGGGCAACTCCCCCATGCCCTCCAATTACAGCACGGATGCCCCCTCCATCTTTGTTGTGGCAGACAGCCGATTGGCTGTCTGTCACTGCATGCCACACAGGCAGCCATTGGCCTATATAGGGCGAAGGCGTGCCTCCATTTCCCACTCCTGACAGAGATTTTGCTGATAGCAACACAACCTCTCTGTGCTGCTTGGCTTGCTTTCTTTGTCAAGTGAAAAAAAGTGCTTTACTTTGTTAGACTGTGTCACACTCACACTATTAATGCCGTCCTTGCTCCTTCTCAGGGACCAACGCCTCCTCCTCATGCTGTAACTGATGCCGCCTGCACAGTTCCCAACTCTGGATGCCAGTTACCAATGCGGTGCCCGCTCTGTCTCAGTGCCCACCGCCTCCTCCTGCTGCTCTGCCTGTACTCTGAAGCCTGTGTGTGGCTTGTAATGGAGCCGTGAAACCTGGTGGATATATTTTGGACCAGAGTAACCCCCTCATGTCCCTCGCTGACTGTACTTGGATACCGTGTAAAATCCGGTATGTTCCCTTGGCCGCCTCATAAAATGGCTGTGCCAGCAACAGAAAAAAGACTTCCTTATTTTTTTTTTACTTGTACTGTGTTGTGCAGAGATGGGAGAGCCTTGACATGTCTTTTTAAATGTATTTATAGGTGTAGAAGCTCTCCACCGACCCGAATAACAACCCGAATTTTTCTCCCATTGACTTTAATGGGCTTCGAATTCAGCATTCGACGACCCGAATAATTTTGCATTATTCGGCCGAATAGCGGTCGAATCGAATAGCGACTACTCGACCAACACTACTCTTTACTTCCAGTCCTGTCATATGTCAACCCACCATGTAATATAAATGTATTTATATGACATTCACAAATTCAATGCTAGCAGCTTCCGGAACATACCCTAATTGAATTTGTAAATGTCATATAAATATATTTATATTATATGGCAGGCTATGTGTTAGGATTCTGGTGTTCTTATTCTGTGAGTTGTTAAATGTAGTGAAAGGGCCATGGGCCATTAGCTGAGATTCTTTAAAAAACATTTATTTATTTATGTTCAGCATCAACTTAAAGCCTATTCTACAATATGTCAGTATATTGCTATTTTCCAACATTCTGCTGTAGTATTTATTGTGTTCCTGCAGACATGTTTCAAACATTTCAATACAGTGGTCATTCAGTGTTTGTGGACATGTTTCTGGTTGTATTAATACAGTGCTGATTGTGTCTCTGGGACATGTTCCTAGTTGTGTTAGTATAGTAGTGATTGTGCATCTGCAGACATGATACTGGTATTTTTTCAAAATTTTCTGTTGTCATCAGAACAGGAATAGAGAACAAATCTTACAATAGAGAAACTTATTCTGGTCCTTGTTCTGGCACTTTCTGTATTTGGATGACCACTGTCACTGATTTTTGCTCTTTCATTGTCACCATACTCCTGGTCCAAACCACAACAGGCCATGCTACACACACTGCACAGACACAGTCTTCTGTTTTTATTGTCCTTGACAAGAAACTGGTCCAGAACAATGATGTGCTGGAAAGAGTTCATGTGATATTAAGTACCAGGAAAAGCCTGGAGAGCTGTTTATCCGAAGAGCGTAACCATAACACATTTGATTTAACATGAGATGAACATTCTAGAAAGCGGTTCAGTCTTCTATGGAGATATATTCTGTTAAATCACATACTATTTCTATATACCTCACACCTCTAAAAGGCTGGGTTTATTCTATCCTCAAATGAAATAATACACAGCCATATTTATATCCATTTTTGTCCCTTTGATCCTCACCTTTTCTGAAGTAAAGTAGATGTTTCCATCATCGCTTGCTGATTACAATAATTATGCCGTGACACACAGAATAACACATAGATACAACTAATCTAAGTAAACTGCTCGACGTTTTATAGACAAATTTTATTGGCATATAAGGCAAGTAGATCTATAGTATGCAAAGTTGAACATTATATCGGGGGATAAAAAAGGCTCATCTGACCAAGCAGAGTATAATATATCAGAGTATAAGAGTATCAGGATAACTGGAAGACCAATAAGTAAGATTAGCTGGGATTTTCTCCAACAGCTATTACAGGTGTAGTAGGAGCAGGTAAGAAGAGATTTATCTAACTGGAATTATAAAGTTGTAGAATGTTCAGGTGTCCTGGCCTGTTGCCAGTCTGGATGTAGACTTTATGCAGCAAATCTTCCCGTGTTTCTGGAGTTTGTTGAACATAGCAGTGAGCATTTGTCAACGAAACCAAACAGTGTAATCCTGAAGAGTGAGTAGCAAGTCTACCACATGTCAACAATAAAAATATAACCCATAATACAATCCTGGTGTGTTCAGTAGGCATTGGTAACTATGGACTATGGGTCCAGTAAAGCCACTGGTCCCAATGCAAGTTGAATGCTGTGCCATGACCAGGAGCTCAAGGTTTCTTTAGTGGTGGTTTCTTCGGGAAGTGGTTGCCAACCTTTTCGGTCCGGCAAACATTAAATTCACCGGCTTCAGACCGTGCATGCGTGGGGAGCCAGTCGTCACTCAAAGAGGAAGGAACTTCCCCTTTAGTGACGTCATGATGCCAGAACCCACCCAGTCTCCCATCGCAGATCTGAGCCTACGATAGAAGAGTTGTGTCCCTGGAGCCCGGTATTTGTACGGGGGAACTGATCCGCGGCTCTGGCCGATGCACCATCCCAGCAGGTTCCTTCTCTTGACCCCACTTGGGGGTGCACCATCAAAATTTTCTCCCGGACCACTGGTTGGCAACTGCTGTCTTAGGTGAACCATAGGGCCATAATGAGTTGGTTGTGGTTAGTATATGAAATGAGGTGGAAAGTTTTACTTATTGATCTGGCACACCTATTGATAGTTGCTGGACCTACTTCACTTTGTACATTTGTATCACTTTTGTACAGCTTTTTACAAACCTGTAGTTACACTGTTTGTCTATCAATTGCATGGAAAGTTTGCAGCATAAAGTTTTTGCAATACAATGAGGTCTATTCAGTAAGCAGTAAATCTGACATTTAATCAGTTTTCTTTTGGAGAATCTTCCAGGTCCATGTGTATTAAATTGCAATGAAAGAATTCCAACCTGAGCATTTTTGTTAAAGTTCAGATTTACTGTTTTATGAATAGACATCCCAATATCACAACAAAAAGCCTTATGGGTTCTCTTTCTAAAGTAGTAAAAAAGTAGACAAATTTATTGTAAATTTATTAACAAATTATTTTTTTCTGAAAACTCATCCAGTAACAGCACCTTCTGATGTAGGCTGGCAATAGAAAGCTTCCCCTGTGCACTTTTTAAGTCGCCCATTGGGCTGCCTACAGTCAGATAGATGGGACAACAGCCAGATAATGGAGCTTGCAAGGTAGGCTGAAAACACTGCTAATTGCAAAGCATCAGCTTGGTGTTAAAATTTTAGAACAGGAGAAGTCCTGTTAGGATTTGTTAACACATGTAGGGTGTAGTGTAGTACCCCTTGCTTCACATAGTGTGCAATACACATGCACATCAGGCTTTGCAGAGAAATCAATGTCTGATGTTCCCATTTATACATTGTGCTGATTTCCTCAACGCACACCTGCACACAATTTAATCCATTTTGGTGTACAACAGTTATAAAACGCACAGCAATGCACATTTTTATTGTGTGATTGTGGACTTTAGCCTCACGCCTCATGTCCGATGGTTCTCGCCCGAAATCGGACAAGAATCTGGCGTTGTGTACAGCGCCGTCGTCCACTGTCTGAATGACCGCCGGATCCACATACGATGGATGACGAACGATCCTAATGGAAGTGAAGGGGGAGAGCATGCAGTGGGGTGCCGCTCAGCCGTTCTCCCCCTCCCCTCTGCATAGAGCAGAACGGTGCTGTATGTACAACACTCATTCATGCATCGTGCAGTCCTTAGTCGTTGGAAGGGATTGTGAAAAGACTTGCATTTCACAATAACCAGCGCTTAAGTGAAACTAAATGTAAAAATTCAAAAAATTTTAAACAGGTCCATTGTAGCAGAAAAGACAGACGAAGTCCCTCCTGCAATAAAATAAACATATCTGCCTGGTCACAATATTTTAAGTTCACTCCCGTCCTCGTTTTATTGCAGGCGCTGTCATCTGGTGTGCCAGGACGAGACGCATGGGCATGGGAATTTGTTAAGTCCTGGCAAACCCACACATGCACTTAGCATTTTTTAAACTTTAAAGCAGAATTAAACTTAAGCTAACTCACCTGTCTGTGGTCCAGAGATGGGCATCGCCTTTTTGCTTCTCACCTGGGCAATCTTCAGCCATCTTGATTTGCCATGCTGGATGGCATAATTTCATTATCCCGGTAAACCCAAGGGAAGCTACTGCCAGAAATGCCAAGTGATCATGCAGGTAAACCATATTATTGCAGATGGGACATCGCTTGTGCCTTTCTGTAATATTGACCTGCCTGATCATACAAACTAAAAAGTGGAAGTTTATTTCTGCTTTAGGGTAACTGTATACAATGATTCATGAAGACAAACATACTGAATTCAGTGTTTACATACACGTTGGCAGCACTCCCCTGATTTCTGCATCCTGAGGGTAAGGCAGTGAATGTGTCTGCTACCTTTGCAGCGGTTCAGGTACCCTGGCAGCCATGACATCTATGTAAAGGTGTGTGTGTGTGTGACAGGCTGCCTGTCCGTACTGCATACAATGACATCAGCAGGCCGTTCAGTCCCTGTGTGGCTGCCATTTCCCCGCCTCGCTATATGCTCCCAGCCTACAGAACAGGAAAGGCGGAGGAAGCCGTCCAGGAGGCCCCGGCGGCCTTAGTGCGGCCCAGCAGCCATGTTGTGGGCAGAGGGTCTCCTGCTGTCCTTCTCCGTTCTCTTCGTGTTTTCTCTGCTGATTTCCCGCAGCCCTCTCCTGTCCTGCCTGCTGGTCTGCGGCCTTTACCTCATGCTGCTCTTCTCCCGCTTCCCTCCTGTCCCGGCGTCTCGGGCCCGGCAAGTGCTCAGACCCGGGGGCAAAGTGTCTGTCATCGCCCACAGAGGAGGAGCCCATGATGCCCCCGAGAACACCCTCGCTGCCATACGACTGGTCAGTACATTCACCCTGTGTCACCTCTCTGAGTCCTCCTGCATTCACTTCCTTATTGAATGAACAGATTATGAAACACAGACATGTTATAGGTGAGCTGCGGTCACAGCAAAGGGGCCCATTCACATTGCATTGCATTACCACCTGTGCAACAGGCTGGCAACACATCACAAATCACTTTCACTTTATTTATTACAACAACATACAAATATCACACATCTGTGTGTTGCATTGTCATCCAGTCACACACAGGCGTGTATTGTATTGTAGTGTGGTGTGTGTGTGTGTGTTGGTTTGTCATTCACTTTGGATGGACCATTACATCTATACCCATACAATGCATGCACCAATGCATGAATAGTCGCAGCACATTACATCTATGCCCATACAATGCACAACGCATGCACCAATGCATAAATGATCGCAGCACATTACATCTATGCCCATACAACGCATGCACCAATGCATGAATAATCACAGCCCATTACATCTATACCCATACAATGCATGTAGCAATGCGTGAATGGTTGCAGCACATTACATCTATGCCCATACAATGCACAATGCAGGCACCAGTGCATGAATTGTCACAGCACATTACCTCTATACCTATACAATACATGCACCAATGCATGAATGGTGGCAGCACATTACATCTATGACCATACAATGCACAATGCATGCACCAATGCATGAATGGTCGCAGCACATTACATCTATACCCATACAATGCACAACACATGCACCAATGCATGAATGGTCGCAGCACAATGCATGAATGGTCGCAGCATATTACATCTATACCCATACAATGCACAATGCATGTACCAATGCATGATTGGTCGCATTAAATTGCATTTTTTACCTATACAATGCACAATGCATGCACCAATGGTTGCAGCACATTACATCTAAACCCATACAATGCATGCACCAATGCATGAATGGATGCAGCACATTACATCTATGCCCATACAATGCATGCACCAATGCATGAATGGTCGCAGCACATTACATCTATGCCCATACAATGCACAATGCGTGCACCAATGCATGAATGGTCACAGCACATTACATCTATGCCTATACAATGCACAATGCATGCACCAAATGCATGAATGGTCGCAGCACATTACATCTATGCCCATACAATGCACAACGCATGCACCAATGCATGAATGGTCACAGCACATTATATCTATGCCCATACAATGCACAATGCATGCACCAAATGCATGAATGGTCGCAGCCTATTACATCTATACCCATACAGTGCATGCACCAATGCATGAATGGTCGCAGCACATTACATATATGCCCATACAATGCATGCACCAATGCATGAATGGCTGCAGCACATTACATCTATACCTGTACAATGCATGCATGGTTGCAGCACATTACATCTATACCCATGCAATGCATGCACCAATGCATGAATGGTTGCAGCACAGTACATCTATACCCATGCAATGCATGCACCAATGCATGAATGGTCGCAGCACATTACATCTATACCCATGCAATGCATGCACCAATGCGTGAATGGTCGCAGCTCATTTTGTTCGTTGGCTGGTGGTTGCCATGGGAATCTTTTCATAATGAATGGCACTGCAGCTCACTTGTTATAACCATTACCCTGCAGTTACACATAGATTGGAACCTTGCCTTAGAGAATGTTTTGCAACGCTTATAATGCAGAAAATGTGCAATAAAACACAGTACAGCTCAGCATAACAGATCACATTGCTATCGTGTTGTGTTTCTGCCTGTATACTAAGTGAAATGCACCTTGCAGTAGGATACCACTTAGTAAGGTATGGTGAGGTGCATTTTCACATGGGATCACCAAGCAGGTGGTGGCATGTTTAAATCATTATAATCAAATCACCCCATTATCATTATAATAACCCCAGGATACACAGAATGTTGTGCTGTGGGCATACCAGGGGTTATTATTAAGCAATATTTTTTATATCGCCAACATAATACGCGGTGCTGTATATTAAATTGTGGTTGCAAATGACAGATACAATGAAACAGGAGGGGACCCTGCTCAGAAGAGCTTACAATCTAAGAGGTGGGGAAGTAGCACAAATGGAGCAGGATATGGATTGGAGGTGAGGGTTTTAAGAGACAGAAGAAGACGGGTAGGCAAAATTGAAAAGATGGGTTTTAAGAGCTTGTTCAAATGCGTAGAAAGTAGTAGCAAGCCGAGTAGGAGGAAGAAGACCATTCCAAAGAGTCGGGGCAGCTCTAGAAAATTCTGGGAAAAATATTAGTAGGTTGTTACAGTAGCGAGGAGTAGCGAGTATTTGAAGAGGGATTTGAAGACAAAGCACAGGAACCAAGGGTCCAATTTGTGTCCTCTTAGTTGCAATGCTTGGGATTGGCACCCAGTGCTTTCCAAAGGTGTATTACTGCCTTTGAAACACCCAGTTAAGCGTATTCTTCAACAGGAAAGGGGCATTGGGGGTGTGAAGGAAGAGGCATCCATGCTGCCCAAATTCCCTCTCACTAATCTCCCGGGCCCCTGTGTCCCTCCCTTCATTCCATCTCCCAATGTTTCCCTAGTTTAAATGTCACCCTGGCTTTGATCCTTTTTGTGGAGATAGTTGAGATGGGGGCATGTAGGCATGTTTACACACACATTGTCTGACACATTAAAGTATTGGCCTCTCACCTTCCAGGCTGCATGCTGGGCAGAGTGCAGACAGAAATCCTAGCAGGACCCCTCCCCCCATACCTGTCCCTTGGGGCTGGCAGATCACAAAGACCCTGCTATCAGCAGGGTTCCTGACAAATTGCAGGCCTTTTCCACCTGTGTGCTTTCCCAGAACAGAGACCCAAGAAGCACTCCTCTGAGGAGGGTGACTGACTGCTTAGTAATAGTCTGTGTGCACCCCCTCCCTCCCCTCTCATGCCTGGGACTCCCAGGAGCTGATTTAAGGTCTGAGAGGGGCCAAACAGTTTGTTCTTCTCCCTGAATGGCAGCTCAGAGCCTGCGCTGAGGCCGGGCTCTGTCTACAATCTTCAAAGATCTGCTACGCAGAGGCTGGGTTCAGGATTGCCTGGCTGCTGGTAGTGCTGGAACTATTAGTTATCTTGGCGTCGGATTATCTGAGGGAATGTCAGATTCACTGTTTTATAAATACAGCCCTACGAGTGTCCTGGCAACCACTGGACTACCTTTTCCATCCCATCTCCATTATGTTAAATTAAAATGTGTTTTCCGTCAATATGTTGAACTTGTGCCATTATTTCTTTCAGGCTGCAAAGAATGGTGCAACTGGGGTAGAGCTGGACCTAGAATTCACTAAAGATGGAGTTCCTATTCTAATGCATGATGAAACTGTGGATAGAACAACAGATGGTACTGGCAAGCTAAGTGACCTTACCTTTACAGAAATTAGAAAGCTCAATCCTGCGGCTAAACACAGGTTACGGTGAGTGTGCAGACAACTGGATGTGAGAACACATGGAGCAGAGTTACTTAAACCTTGAATATTTAATTACAATGGCACCTGTCAAGTCATGGAATATATTACACAGAAATGGAAGAATCAACTCTTTATGTAATTTATTATTAAAAACAGGAAAATGAGCAAACCTAAATATCTGAGTAGCTTCAACATGGGCCGACATGTAGACGACTAGGTCAGAGCATTTCCAAACAGGTCTTGTGTGGTGTACCTGGTATGCAGTGGTTTGTACCTAACCAATACTGGTCTGAGAAAGAACAAACCTAAAACTGCCGACAGGCTTATGAGTTATCAAAACTTTCATACACTACATTGGAGCTATTTCCTCTCATCTCCGAATTTAACCAGTGAGAGAATAAATCAAATGTGACCATGTGACACCCGAAGAGGGAAGAATGCATTACGTTTGAGGTCATGTGTCTACAAGAGGAATGGCAGATTTTGTAGTCACAGAAATTAGATAGTGAGCAATTGTAGGACCTCAATCTGCTCACAAAAGGTCCTGTTCCCTGGATCAACAGTCTCTGTTATCTTTACTTTAAAGCCTTAATCCCCAGTTATAATTTGTCCTTCCAGAAAAGAATTCAACTTTTTCTTAAGGCAATCTATAGTAGTTGCTAAAACTACTTCCTGATGGAGCCGATTCCACATTTTCACAGACCTTACAGTGAAGAATCTCTTCCTTAAGAGACATGATGATTGGTCTCTTGGAATACATGTCTTGAAGGGTCCAGAGGTGTTTTGGCAGTGGAGGGGGGCACACACAATATTAGGCAGGTGGTTTAATGCTTGGCTGATCAGTGTATTCTAGCAGACTGTAAATATCTTACTACATGAGAGGTAATTCCACAAGCAACATTCCACTAACTGCAAGTAAACTTGTCATGAGAGTAAGCCAGTTGCCATTGCAGCCCTGAAAATGCTAAATACCTGGCTGTTACAAATCTGTGAAAATAGAGAAGTCTTTATCTGCATGCTTGTTCTAGGCCAGTGATAAGGCATGACTTCCAGTCACCTGGCATTTTTGAAAGTAGTTAATTACTGCCAACCTTTATCATTGGCACAGGGGGGATGATAGAATGCAAATACCTTACCACAGAAGATATTTAGCAGAACAGCATGTCTTCTGCTTTTTACCAAGCGTCTTAGGCAGAAATAAACTGGTATTGCTATTATTATTTTTATTATTAATTATCAGGATTTATATAGTGCCAACATTTTACGCAGCGCTGTACAATAAATAGGGGTTGCAAATGACAGACAAATACAAACAGTGACGCAGGAGGAGAAGACCCTGCCCCGAAGAGCTTACAATCTAGGAGGTGGGTGAATTAACTGCTAGTCTGTGTTTGACCTTCATAGTTTAGAGTAGGGGCGTCCAATTCCAGTCCTCAACAGCCAGGATCCCACATTTTGAGTACTTCTGTAATAGAAAGGAGTACATTTAATATGGCATGGCTTTTTAGGAAGGAAATTTACTTTGTATATAAAAAAATCTTTAGCACTGGAGTTGGAAATCCTTGGTCATTCAAAAAGAACAAGTATATATTTCATACAATACAAAGACCATTTTCAGCAATATTCTTCTGGATCAGCTCTTCTAGGGGACCTCTGTAAAACTGGGAGAGGATAATGCTGCAGTCATTACTTTATAACAAGACAGGGCTTTTCGGACAGGGTATCCCCTCCTGTGTTTCTTTTATTAATAGTCAATTTTAAATTAGTCTTAGGCAGCTTGTTCACTTGAAAAGTCTGCTTCTGCACCAAAGTGCACAAATATACATGCACGCCATGCCTGGCAGCACACTTCACACCGATGCACATTAGTGCAGTGTTTTTCAACCTCTTTTGAGACACGGCACATTTTTTACATTGAAAAAGTCCTGTGGCACGCCACAAATCATTGATGTTACAAAGTGACACTCTGTAGCTAATTCTCTTGTCTCTAAGAATAAACAAAGCAATTAAGCTACCTACTGCCACCCACTGACATGGAAGAGTATTACATTACTCTGCCAGTCACTACAGCACAGACAGTCGACAGTGGTAATTGGATAATTTCCCAACAGTACACCTGAAGATCTCTCATGGCACACTAGTTGAAAATCAGTGCATTAGTGTGTTGGTACATCTCTGCTGCAATGTACAGTTAATGTACTGAGAAAATATGCTGAGCTGCCATTAAAAATGAATACCACTACAGTGCATGTATACATATTACATGTATACATGAATAGCACCACAGTGCATGTATACACAAATGTAGGTATAAATTGACCGTAAAGCTTTAGTTCATTTTTGATACACTGACCTAAACCAGGAATGCACACCAGTTCTGACTTTACTTACTGCATACTTATTCCAATATCCAATAACGGGTTTCACTGAGGTATTTCTTCACTTTTTATTTAGAGAGCTGTTCACCCTAAACAAGGCTATATTTAAGTTTCTATACAAATATGTACAACTTTGTCATTGCTTTCGTATGTAAACTAGCAATTTAAATGTTAGCTTTCTATTATTTCTGTCTCTTATTACAGGCACCTGTATAAAGATGAAAAAATTCCTGCGTTGATAGAAGCAGTTAAAGAATGCATACACCACAATCTGGTGATTTACTTTGATGTCAAGGGTCATGCAGCTCAGGTAATTACAAGATACCCTGACAAGGCTAACAAGCAGTGGTTGGTCTGGGCAGGAGTTTGGTTCTTAAAATGTGATCTTATGCAGTCACATAAACACTTTGCCACACAGTGCAAAGATGTCCTTCGATATTAGAGGTGCCTGAACAAAAAAGTTATGACCAGCAAAAAAATAGAACCCGATAATATGTATGAAAAATCTATACAGGAAATATTGTCATCACAAACCCTGTAGAAGGCTTCTTAACTTGAGCTTCAGTCTGTATAGGAGCCATGTGTACGGTAATATTTTACTAAACATTGCAGATTATTCAGCAAGCATTGGAGAACTTTGGTAAAGCTTTTCAAGCTGAATTCAGCTCCACTCCTGTATTTTAACAACAGATCTATAATTTTCTAAATTCAAGCCTTAGTGCAATAGCATTCCCAAGCTTGTTTAAATGTATTTACAGCTATTACTGGGTCCTTTGCTCCCTGATTACTTTTACAGACCATGGTGGTAGTAGCCTGTAAATACTCCATTGGATGTATAAAGCAATCACTCACCTATGCTGCGTGTGCTTCAAATGCAGTGGAATCTTCTAGATTGTAAGCTCTTCGGGGCAGGGTCCTCTCCTCCTGTGTCACTGTCTGTATTCTTCTGTCATTTGCAAACCCCCTTTTAATGTACAGCGCTGCATAATATGTTGGCACTATATAAATCCTGTTTTATAATAAATAATAATAATTGGTTCTGAAAGCAAGATGTACAAAAAAGTATGTGTATTTTGATCACACCTATGCATGTTAGGTCCCCTGTGGATTTTTTAATGCTTTGAACCTGTTTATACCTGTTGAATCTTTGATGCCGCAAAACTGGTAATCACACATAACAGAATTTTATTGCCTTTAGGTTGTGTCTACATGGGCTGTTTTTGAAAATGCATATAGATGCTACTATTGCATTTTTACAAGCGTTTTAAAGCTTGTCTTAAAATTCATTTATAAATGCATTTATAGGTATGGATGGTAGCGTTTACAGGAGCTTTAGATATGCTAATTTTAACCCTGGGGAATGAGCACAGGGGTAGTATACCTCTTACTCTTTCCCTGAAAGGGTTAATAAAGAATGAGACGAGACTTTGAAAAATAGTTTTTTCTATTTTTAATATACATATGTTGTTTGTGTTAAACTGAATATAATTACCTTTTTAACATGTTATCCCACCGTGGAAGCAACGCACACTGACATGAGCACACTGCACACGGTACACTGACATGAGCACAGCTGTGGGACTCCTGATAGCGTGGGATCCCATGGCACTAGAGGGCAAATGGGGACAAGTCTCCCTATTCACCTCTAGTTGACGCTTGAAACTTTTTTCAGCCACTCAAGGGAGAGGTTATTATTATTATTAAACAGGATTTATATAGCGCCAACATATTACGCAGCGCTGTTTATTAAATAGGGGTTGCAAATGACAGACTAAAACAGACCGTGGTACAGGAGGAGAGGACCCTGCCCTGAAGAGCTTACAATCTAGTAGGTGGGGGAATTTCACACACAATCGGATGGAAGATATGTAGTGGTGGGAAGTAGTGATGGTTTCAAGAGACAAAAAAAGATGGGTAGGCAAGTTTGAAAAAATAGGTTTTGACTGCTCTTTTAAATGAGCAAAAAGTAGGAGCATTCCAGGGAGTTGGGGCAGCTCCAGAGAAGTCTTGTATCCGTGCGTGTGATGAGGTTATGAGTGAGGAAGTCATTAGTAGGTCATTGGAGGAGCGGAGAGAGCGGCTGGGGGAGGATTTTTTTACCAGGTCAGAAATGTAAGTGGGACAATAACTGTGGAGGGATTTGAAAGCAAAGCACAGGAGCTTAAATTTGATTCTAAGGTGAAAAGGAAGTCAGTGTAGAGATCTGCAAAGAGATGCAGCGGAAGAGGAGCCGTGGGAAGGATGGATGAGTCTGGCTGCAGCATTCATAATGGATTGTAGAGGAGAGAGTCGGGTTGGTGGAATACCAGAGAGGAAGAGGTTACAGTAGTCCAGACGAGAGATGATAAGAGCATGTACAAGGAGTTTGGTGGTCTCAGGGGACAGGTAGGGGCGGATTTTGGAGATGTTGCATAGGTGAAAGTGACAGGACCTGGAAATGTTCTGAATATGGGGGGTAAATGAGAGGGCAAAATTGAGGGTGATGCCAAGACAACATGCCTGAGGGGAGGGGGGAATAACAGTGTTGTTAACAGTTAGATATATGTCAGGGGGAGATTCAGAATTTGTGGGGGGAATGATTATGAGTTCTGTTTTATCCAGGTTGAGTTTCAAAATCGGTCATACATCCATGATGAGATGGCTGACAGGCAGCATGAGACCTTATCCAGGACTGAGGGAGACAGGTCAGGGGTGGACAGATAGATTTTTGTGTCATCAGCATACAGATGTAAGCCAAAGGAGGATATGAGACTACCGAGAGAGGAGGTGTACAGAGAAAAGAGAACCGGTCCAAGGACTGACCCTTGGGGAACACCAACATGGAGGAGAGTGGGGGAGGAGGAGTTACCATTGAAAGAAACTTGAAAGGAGCGGTCAGACAGATAGGAAGCAAACCAAGAGAGAGCAGTGTCACAGATACCAATGGAGCCATGATTTGTATTAGAAGGGGGTGATCAACAGTGTCAAAAGCAGAGGAAAGATCAAGGAGAAGGAGCAGGAAAAAGTTGCCTTGAGACTTAGCTCTGATGAGGTCATTGGCCACTTTAGTAAGGGATGTTTCAGTGGAGTGGGCAGCTCTAAAACCAGACTGGAGGGGGTCAAGGAGAGAGTTGGTGCTCAGGTAATCGGTGAGTCTTTTGTAGACAAGGCGTTCAAGAAGTTTGGAGACATATGGGGGAAGGGAGATAGGACGGTAGTTGGAGAGTAGGGAGGGGTCCAGTGAGGGTTTCTTTAGGATAGGGAGAATTATGGCATGTTTAAAAGCTGAGGGGTATTTACCAGTAGAAAGGGAGAGGTTGAATAGTTCAGTTAGGGCAGGGGCCAGGGTGGAGGAATGGGCACGGAGTAGGTCAGAGGGAATTGGGTCAAGTGGACAGGTAGTGGAGGAGATGATGAGAGAAGAGATAAGACTTCGTCCACAGTAATAGGGCTGAGGAAGGGCAATGATGATTTACAGGTGGAAGGGGTGGGTATGGTTGGAGTGACTCGGTGGGCAGAGACATCATGTCTGATTTTGTCTATTTTATTTCTAAAGTAGGTGGCGGAATTGGGACACTACGTCCGGCAGCCCTAGCGGAGCATTCGCATAATTTCTGCACCAAAGTGGGTAGAACACATGCTCTGCTAGTGCTGGCGAGAGTGTTCCTGTATGACCTATCCCCATACTACCTGTTCAATAAAGGAAGAGGGCGTATGGGGACACTGCTCCCAGCAGCAATAGCAGAGCATGTGTTGCAGACTCTGAAGAAGTCCCACTAAATAAATAAAAATAAATGCTTGGAAATGCCTATAAATATTTCCGTTGAAACCAATAGTGATATTAATATGCTTTTAAAACACCTATAAACACTTGATTTCAGTGGAAGCTTTTATGAGCGTTGAAACTCTTCATATACCCCTAAAACGGGTAAATGAAGCATTTATAAACACGTTCACATGCTCAGAATGCCTTTTTTGATTACAATGAAGGCATTTATAGGCGTTTTAACCTTTTTATAGGCATTTACCAACATTTTTTTAAAATGTAGCATTAAGTGTTTTCTTAAATGCTTAAAAATGTATCTCCAATAAACTAGCCCATTGATGTGCATTGGCATTTCAAACTTGGGCATTTAACGCCCAGAATAATTCTGGGAAAACAGTCCATGTAGACTAAATCCTAAACTCCTACATGACTAGAGACCAATGGAGCCTAGATGTCCAGACCAAAGTTAGCAGTTTTTTGTATTTTCTTTCCTATATGTTATTGTCTTTCTCCTAGGCTGACAAATAGAGAAAAAATATGTGAAACACCTTAGTCAATCCATTACAGCACATTAGTGCATATTTAGAATAGGATGTTCTGAACATCTTCTTCTTACCTAACCTGTAATAACAAGACCTTCTAAAACCTTCCTAGAGGGGGATGGGCTTTTGGCAACCTGATAACATTTTAGGGGCAGTAATTAACTGCTTTATATAGCTACAAAACATATGGGCCACAGGGGCTGGTGATTTAGTATTGCAATTGGTAGAGAAGAATAAGGAGGGTGCTTTATGTAAAATAATATTAATATTTTCTGTGTACCACCTTGAAGCCCACATTGTGCACTCCCAGGTCAGCTCCCAACCAGCCATAGGTGTATTTTTTTCAAAAACACCAAAATAGTCCCACAAAACCTGAAATGCAAAGGGCATACAGAGGTTAAACGTAATCATGCAACACTTTCACCTTTGCACCAATTAGCATTCAAACATCCAGGCATGACTGATTCATCAGTAGTCCATATTATAAACTTGCACAATAGGCAAGTTATGTTGTATAAAAACTGTTCTGTTTGCAAATTTACTTTACAAAAAAACAATGTTCAGTGTTTTTTTTTTTTTTTGTTTGTTTTTTTAAGTCTGCTGAAGCCCTCAGAAATCTGTATGCGGAGTTTCCCAATCTGTACAACCGCAGCATTGTCTGCTCTTTTGAGCCAAGCGTTATCTATAAGGTGAGTAGAGACTTGCATCAAACACTAAAACCCTGTACAGACATCCGAGAGCTGACAGATGATTGTGACGGGAAATGATCTTTCGTATTGATTTCCAATGACAGAAAAACAAAGTAGCGTAATGGTAAAGTCAATAAAGTCAATTGTAATTAAGTTCAGTTATCAATATGTGAAACATCAAGTATTTTTTAGACATTTGCAATACTTGATTTGGGTGGAACATGATGACAAGTCTATAACTATATGTCTGTCATTTGCAACCTCTATTTAATGTACAGCGCTGCATAATATGTTGGCGCTATATAAATCCTATTTAATAATGATATTAATTAATAATACCATTTACAAAACAATGCATAGTGTATGCCTAGCACTTGTCCTATACTTTATAGGTCTGTAATAATTATTAATGTTAGATTAGTCATCATGGTCATCATACTGTAGTGGCAATTACATATATACCATAAACCTCAGAATACATTAGGCCTGATTTATTAAAGCTCTCCAAGACTGCAAATAACGGACTATCATGTGTGAACTTTGGTGATCCAGCAAACCTGGAACAGTCTTCCTAACAATAATTTACTATTAGTTGGCAAATGTTTTGAATCCTGGACCACATCCATTCAAGGTTTGTTGGATCACCCAGGTTCCCCCATGAGAGTCTTATCTTTTACAGTCTTGGAGAGCGTTGATAAATCAGGCCTTTTATTTACATGTTTATATGACTGCAAGCATTATTCAGGATAGCATATTAGATTCAATGAATTCCTTATGTACAGTTATATACACTAAACTGAAAGCCGCTGCAGTAAAGGCCTGGAAGAGCATTCAAAAGGAGGAAACCCAGTATCTGGTGATGTCCATGAGTTCAAGACTACATCCAAGTATTAGAAATGAACATTTTATTTTCAGCTTTTGAATTTGTCCAATTTGAGCCCCAGAAATGAAGTGATTGTGTTAAAAAAAAGGCTTTAGTGCCTCACATTTATTCAATCTTTTTATTTAACCCACTGACTAAAAAGCTGAAAGTCTGCAGTTCAACTGCATCTGAGTTGTTTCATTTAAAATTAATTGTGGTAATGTACAGAACCAAAATTAGAAAAAAGTTGTCTCTGTCCAAATATTTATGGACCTAACTGTATGTGTGTATATACCTTGTTTATCTTGCCACCTGCTGTCAGTAGGTTAGTAGGGATTATTTTGTTCAAATATATTATTATTTTACAATTACTATATTTATTTTTTATTTTCTTTTTAAAATAAGAATACTGGCCAAATACTGGTAAAAGCAGATGTATCGGCACTGGCCATGTTAACTGGGTTTCTTCAAGGTCACTGGAACTTTTTTGCAAAGCCCTGTGCTTGTTAAATTTCTTATTTCACTTTGATATAATATAGTTGCAAAGGCAATACACGAACAGGAGGACATGTTCTTTCCTGTTGCTTACAAATAAGGACATTTCGATGTGTTGATTGATCATGAAGATGTGTGGATAATATTTATCAGTCAAAATGCAAGGTACCCCTATTGATTAGGCATCCTATGTAAACACCCCAAAAAAAACACTCCATCTTTCTCATATTCAGCATTTTCAAGCAGCACTCGGAACAACTGAACCACAAAGGGATAGCAAAGAGATAACAAGCTTTAGAATGACTTGTGGCATTAAATATTGAGAAATCTATTTGTGTTTGGCCATAGCCATGTCATATATAACAATGTTTTCACTTATGAACTCATACCAAGATGATCTCTGCTTAATTTTCAGATGAGACAAGCAGATGTAAATGTAGTCACTGCTTTAACCCATAGACCATGGAGTCTTAGCCATTTAGGGGATGGGACACCTCGTTTTGACTCCACGTGGAAACATTATTTCTATGTATCAATGGATGTTTTGCTGGACTGGGCATTACACCACATTTTGTGGAACTTTTGTGGCGTTTCTGCTTTCCTGATGCAGAAGAATTACATCTCAAAGTGAGTTTATTTTTTTTTATTTTTCTTATTTTTCAATCAACACGAATTTACAAACAGTCAGATACAATTCAACAGTAAAATAACATAAATAAACCAACAAATAATCAGTGCCCAGATACGGTCATAATCTCAACATTGCTTGGCAATTATTTTGTAGTTACAAATAATTAACCAAAATACTGCAACAAAAGTAAATTTAAATTTAGGCAAGGTTCTTTGTAAATTTTGCTACAAAACAACAGGTGGGTCATTATCCAATAACCTGGTAACATACCAGGAGGTTTGTTCAAACGTGGATATATTACGTTGCCTAGTTGCCAATGGTAGTATATTTATGTAGGATTCTCATAACTGAAAAAAAATTTTGCCTTTAAGTCCTTGTTAATTGCGGATTCTACCCAGTCCAATTGAAACACATGTCTAAGTTTTGCTAAAAATAGATTCAAAGTAGGAGCGTCAGTACTTATCCACTTATGAAAAATCTTAACTACCATTGATATGATCTTGAGGAGTCTACAGCATCCCCTGGCTACCCGAACCTGCTCGGATAAAAATCCAAAAAGAGCCCATGTTGGAGATAGTGGGAGAAACGTTACCAGGTGGTTCAGTGCAAACCGCACCACCAGCCTCCAAAATCTTTTAAAGGAATGCCCCAGAACATGTGGAGTGAGTCTTCTTAGGCCGCACCACATTTCAAGCAACGAGGTGACTCACTTAAGCCAATTAGATATGAACGATGTGGAGAAACATATGCACCATGAAAAAATTTAAACATCATTTCCCTTAGAGGAAGAAATCGCTTTCTGCGGTAATCAGACAGAATTTCTGTTGGGGACTTAGTCGGAAGACACACATTCCATCTACTTAAACCCATGTTGCTCTCCTCGTGGTTAGGTACTGGTTTATAGGTAACATAAACTTCCGTTATTGCTTTCTTTTCAGGATTCGACCTAGATAACATTCTGTTTAATACATTGGTCCAATTTTTATCTGAAAACCTCCGCAATATTGCCAAGACATATGAGCGAATCTGGTAGTATGCAAAAGACCTCCTTTTCCAAAAAGGCATACTGAGATACTGCAGCCACAGGAGAAATGGGTTTCTTGGTCAGATTATTAGTAAAAGATTTAACTGTCAATTGTCATATCACCTGTTTCTTCTCAGCTGACCTGCCCTGGACTACCAATGGTAAATCTGGGTTATGCGCCAATGGGAGATGGAGGGAAGAGTGGCTATTTAATCGAAAGGAACTCCTTATTTTAATTGCCATGCTTGCCAGCCTGAATACAAAAGCAGCTCCCTGTGCAGATGTAACATATATTTGAGAGCACAATTTGGAGTCATTTGTTGTTCCAAAAACGTATAAATCTTCGAGATCTTATTGGAGCAGAATTGGTAGCATTTGAATAGTGTATAAGAGCTTAGGAAATAGTTTCATTTTGATCAGGCTCACTCTTCCCAAATAGGAAAGAGTAAATTAAGACCATTTATGTAGCTGAGTTTTAACAGCGTGCCACAACGGTTTGACATTAGCAGTGTATAATTTTGACTTTTTTTGGTGATTTGGACACCCAAGTATTGCAGTTTCTCCTTGCACCAAATCACAGGGTATAAAGAGCCCCATTTAGGTCTAACACAGTTAGTCAGGTATAGGGCTTTAGATTTATCCAAGTTAATAGAATACCCAGAGACCGAGCCATATTGGGTGAAAAGATTCAAAATAGCCAGGAGATTAGACTTTAGATCAGTTATGTACAGTAATAATTCATCCGCAAATGCCTTTATTTTTTCCCTCTTGGTACCTATTAGTATACCCACAAAATCTGGGGAATATTCAAGAAGTCTAAACAGTGGACCTAAATCTATATTAAAAAATAGTGGTGAGAGTGTGCTTCCCTGGCGAGTGCCTCTGCTCATTTCATGATCGGCCATTGACCTTATCGTCTTCTGAACCTCTTCTAATGAAATTGGCTTGTTAAGAGATTCTCTATCATCTGAGCCATTTTAGGAAGTCTAGCCTTAGTCAGCAAGTCATCTATTAACACCAGTTGCACAGGTTGAGCTGAATACAGTTGTCTATAATAATGCTCAAAAATCCTAAATGTTTCCCCTGAAGAATTGTGAGCCACTCGGGACATAAGATCAACTACCTTAAAGATATAGCGTTTAGGTCCGTGGGATTTGGTCAGCTTTGCTCTTAACGAGTCCACTTTATTGCCCCACCAGTAAAACATATGCTTTTGATATCTAAGTTGTGCTTCTACTCTGGAGGCAACATGAGTTTTAAAACAAGTTTCAGCTTCCTGCCATTTTAATTTTGCGGCCTGTGAGCCAGTTCACAAAAAATTTCTATAGGCCTTCGTGATCTTGCTCTGTAAACCTGTGTATACCTTGAGATGCTCTCTGTGCTTTAGTTTAGTATAGTCCATAAGGAGACCCCTCATGACCACTCATATGGGCGTGTCCCAATGCTGCAAATTATCATGAAGACTATTGGCCCAATGGGTTTTCACATTTTTTTTTTAAATTCTGAAGATCCTATCGGAGATATTGGGAAAATATACCGATATGGTAAAATCCGTCATTGAAGCCTCATAGTGTCTCTGAAAAAGGGATTCATCAATATATCAATATATAGTCAATCCTCGAAAAAGACATGTGAGCCTTGGAGTAGCAGTATAGCTTTTTTCATAGAGGTGAGGAAGCCTCCAGGCATCAACCAGGGTTGTCTGGGTCAATAAACACTGAATTCCTACTGAAACAGCCCCCGTTGGACTTTGAGCCAAACTAGAGCGTTCTAAGACTGGGTCTACTATGGCAAAATAAAATCGCCAATTCAGGTAGTTTTCTTCATGAAACTTTTGCGTGAGATATGCATAAAATGAGTTTGAGTTACCACTGGGGGCATAAATGGAACACAGTGAATACCTCTGACCCGCCAATTCCACCACTACCACCACATATCTACTCTCCTCATCCATCATCATAGAAATGATCTTATAAGGAAGATTTTTGTTCAGGAGGATAACTACTCCTCTATTCTTGGTTACATAGGTGGTGGCTATCATTTCCCCTATCCAAGAATCGCGTAAAACTGCAGTGTCACCTGTCTTCCACTGGGTTTCCTGCAAAAACTCATGTCTGTTTTTTGCATTTTAAATGTACGAATAATTTTTCGTGTTTCTGGGGATCATTTAACCCAGCCACATTCCAAGATATCTGGGGATTAGCCACTACATGAGAAGAAGTATGTGATGGGGATGTCATGGTGGTACCCGAAGAAAAAAACCTGCAGACCAACCCATTTCAAGGAGGAGTATTCCCAATCCCAACCAGTAAGGGTCACTCCAGTACAATAGCAAACCAATAATCATTCTGCTCATGTACAACAAAATTATTAAACCTGTATCTCCAGCTAAAACAAGCACCAGATAAGCGCTAACCGTGTAAAAAAAAAAACATTTACTTATACTCCAATTCCTCTGTTTTACCTTTGTAAACTCAAACCCCTTGCCATCTATTCCAGACAGTATGGTGGATTCCAAAACAGAGTTTTCCAAAATTTTCATTTGTCTCTGTGAAAATACACTAGAAAAAAATATTGCAAATCAAATGTGAACAAAATTGAATATTATAAATCGGAGACATTCTTTTTGGGGATTCCAACATGCTGCTGGCAATTTTGGAGGCTATTAATAGTAACTATTAATAGCCATGACTTCAAAAATAGAAGAATAAAAAGGGACTACAAAATATAAACATCCTGCGTCCATAGTATATCTTACGCATCCTGGGAATCGCGGCGATCCTGGTTGATGAAGTCCATAGCAACCGCTCGGTCCCCAGGAAGTTTAGGAGGCTCTTCTGTTCCTCGGAAGAGCCGGTAATATTAAAAAAAAAGGAAACCGGTTAGCGAATTCCCTCGGGAGCTGATGTGTAGCCCGTTGGCTCCACCCCTGGAAGTCAAAGTGAGTTTATTTACTGTTGGCAGAGATCTGTCTTGTTTACATCTTGCCCTATTTGTATTTGTGTACAATATATGGTTTACAGTGGCTTTGGTTTGTCATACCAGTTGTTCCGGCAAAATGTATAAAAAAACGTGTCGAATGTGTTTTTAAAAAAATTGCTATCCTCAAGGAAAAGAGCCATTGTGACTGAAGAGTTAACGAAAAGGGAAGTAAAGCACCTACATTTCATTTAACATAATTTTATGTTCACTGACTGTGTTTTCTGTGGTTAATTATCAGCAGACACCAAGTAGGTTATATTTTTTGCATCACTCCTCTATGATCATGGTACTACTGTACTGTATCACTTTCATTACTAATTTTGTATTGCACAACCACGTATCCTGCGGCAGCATTACAATGGTGTAATTAATATTGTGACTAGGGAATTTGATTATTACTATAATTATATACCAATTATTGTTTTTTGGCTATGCTGACTGTACTATATATTGTTACAATTTTTAAGGTCTCCCAAACCCCTGGGGAACCCCTGTAGGGCGAAACGTGTTGGGAATTGAGACACTGCTGACATCAATTATAATTCTGAGACATGTTGTGGAACCTATGATCACATTGTAGCATGGTAGAACTGTGTTAGCAGAAGTCTAGCGCAGTAGGACTTTGTCTAGTTTTAGAATAATAATACATTATTTAAAAACCGAAAGACGTTCCTCTAATTTTTCCAACTTGTTCAACCTATGCCACATCCCAAACAAACATTTTTTTCTTTTGTTAATACAAATGTTTATTAAACAAATAAAAAATATAAACACATTTACATGATCCAATTATCAATCTGTGTTTGTTACAAATAGGCTTTTAACTGTTCAACGCAATTTTTTTTCCGAAATTTAAGATGTCTAATACACAGTTGTGACTTGTGTCTTGCATGTGCTGATATTGACAAGTCCAACGTCACATACCTATAGACAAAACCACATAAATATATTTTGTATTATTTTGTATTGGATTGGATACAGGACTTTGTATTGAAGGTAAGTGCTGGGCTTTTTCAGAGCTAGAAGGTTTTTAAGCAGCAGTGGTTCCTGGCATGAAGAATCGACAAATGTAACCTTACTGCCGGTGTGAATTCAGACGTACTTCAGATGTGCTCCTGTGTCTATATTTAGTTAAAGTGAACTTTTGTGAAAACATTTTTTTTACTTGATTTTTTTACAAAATTAGCCCAGCAGGCCCATGCTGGCTCAGCTTCCACCTTCTCTCCAATGCTCACTTGTACGTCTAGTGCTGCCTTGCACTGCACATGCATGAGATTGAACACTTTTTTTTACAATTATAAGAAAGCCTCTGAAGGTGCATGCACACAAGGAGCAGTGCAGAACCTCTTGGGATAAGTGACACAAATATCCCAGGAGACTGCGGATTTCCCCTTTGGTCTTTATCGAAATGGAAGTGAAGACTGAAGGGGAGAGGTCCTCTCCACAAAAGTGTAAAAACGCACATTTTTCCATTACAAACCAGAGAAAGTCACTCTTTAATAAAATGTTAAAAATGTGGCGATGGGGACAAGACAGACAGTGACCCCTCTCAGCACTGCCCATATTCTATATAAAAACACTGTCTGTGACGTTTATCCGCAGTGTGTAATGTCATCGGCAGCGCAGTGTGATCGCTATGTGAGTGTAAAAGCTGCTTGTCATATTCTGCATCCTAACAACTCGCTGTGTTCAAACCTTCAGATCTCCTAAACCATTGGTTGTATTACCTTGAAATGTTTAAGGCACACGTGGAGGCAAAGGAAACTGAAACTGTAGGTGCAAGTGGGGGACACTTGTGGCTAAACCTTTTTAAAATGTAATTACTATGGCATTATGAGAACATAAATCTCTACCTAGCAAAGTTTGCTGCTCTGTTACACATATCTGTCTGCATTTCTACCTCAAACCCCAATTTCTCTAGAATTAGGAGGTGCAGGGAAACAAAAATATAGGTGGAAGTGGGGGACACGTGTGGTGATCACCTTTCATCACCATGGCATCTTTACAATATAAAAAAAAAATGTCCATTAAAATGCACTTCCTTGTTACACATGACTCTAACCTTCCAACACCTCAACCTCAATAAAATGTAGTGAGCAAAGTTCATTTTCTAATGATGCCATAGTGATGACGTTTTAGGGGATGTTAGTCACAGATGTTCACCACTTGTACCTATATTTTTGGTTTCTTACACCTCCCCATTCCCCAGTTGAAGTTCAGAATGTTAGTTAAGTCGACAAGAATGTGTAACGGCAGGGAAGCCCATTTTGATGGGCAGAGTGTTTTATGTTGTAATGATGCTGTAGTAATGAGATTGTAAGGGGAGAATGTGCCCGACACTTGCACCAATATTTTCAGTTTTGTACCCCCACCCTTAGAGAAATTGGTGTACAAAGAAGAGAAGCAGACAGTAGTTTCATAGGTATAGATTTGTGACAGGTAGGTATATATTTAGGGGCCCCATCCCAATGCTCTTTGCTATGTTAGTGGCTCCTAGTTGCACCTTCCTCTGAAACAGCAACCCCAAGGTTCAATTTTCACACCTTTTTACATTTGTGATCCCCATATCTTGAAATTCTTTAAAGCTGGGGGGCTGAAATTATAGTAACTAGTATCTATGAGGGTCCCCTGTGCACCCTGAAAATTACAGGTCATTGTGACATACATATTAGGAGATATGGAGGTTTGTACACACAGAGCTGTGAAGATGCATAATAACATGCAGACTTCACACACACCTCTAGCATTGGATACATTTCACAGGAAGATTTTTTTAAAATCGAAATCTGAGCTCGTGCAATGAGATGGGGCGGGGCTGCCTGTGTCTCCTTCACATGAAGGCTGAACTGTGTGCTCACCTCTCATCGCAGCAGCAATCCTCTGAACGGATGACACAGAGCAGCCTCACTGGGATCCGGGCACAGGATGAGAGCTGCCGAGGAGAGCTGGACGGGGTATTCAAAGCAGCCGGGCGGAGCAACCGGCTAAAACCCTCTAGGGAGAACTCTGCCGATAGTAGCAAGTTTTCTTACCCCAAACCAGGTGCGGGCTATAACCGCCCAAGTGGTATTTACAAAAGATAAATATTAGATTGTGTATGAATACATGCCTGTAAAGTCCCAAGGTTATTGACCCTGTTATGTAAAAAAATGTTTGTTTGTTAATTAGAACAATAATATAAATACTCAATAAAGGTAAAGTTTTTATATAAGCATATATCTTGCCTACAAAAGCCTGTCTTTTCTCTCTCTCATTAATGGTATGTCTAAAGCACCTAAACCTTTTTTTAAAAGGATGTCTTATCTAAAATAGAAAATTTATTATATTGCAGCTTACTGGTCCTAAAATGCAGTAGTGATGTTTGTTTTTTTTTTTCTAGGCTTTTTTTGGGTTTTTAAGTGAGCAAAACCTGTACATAACACAACTTCTGTCCTTGGAAGCATTGCTCTCCTTTCTTGTATTATTATTATTAATATAGTCACACTCAGGGTAAAAAAACAAGCCCCCTTACTTGTGCCCCGCGCTCCAGGAGCGATCTACTGGTCCCGGGTACGTGGCCAGGCGGGAAATTTAAAAGCAGATTACAATGTAATCTGCTTTTAAATGGTTTTTACAGTAAAAAACACTACACAACATCTAATAAAAATAAAAGTACATATTTTAGTTCACCAAACAACATTGCCCAGTGCCCTGATTTACATTTTGCCCAATATTATCCCTGACCTTTTGAAATTTTTTGATTAAATTCGTTTTTTTTTGATAAAGTACATTGTTGTGGTTTATTATTTCATTATTTTACAGGCCCACAATATATTCAAACTTTTTTATGCAAAAAAAAAGGGTTAACTTTTTGCATCAAAAAACTGACAGAATCATAAAGCTAGGGGGGTTAATATTAATAAACAGGATTTATATAGCGCCAACATATTATGTAGCGCTGTACACTAAAATGGGGTAGTCATGGTTGTCACCATCCAGATAAAAGTCATACCTGCCCCAGTTCATCTACTTTGTAAATGGGGAAATTAGTTTACAATATAAAGATAGCATTAGGTAAGCTTCCAGTTTAGTTCATAGGGGGTGACAAGGATTTTTGGCAAGATCAACAGACATATTTTGTAATTTCTGAAAACATTCTTAGCCTAAAAAATAATTAGATTTGTGTTCCGTTATGCTTTAAACAATTAAGCGTATGCTTAGTTCACCGGGATACTAATTACAGATATTCACTAGATTTTCCATATTTGCCTACAAAAGTCGATTTGCCATATTTTTAATAAGAAAGAGAAAGTAGTGTATGTTTCTCATGAAGTTGTTTTTATTCTTGTGCCTTTTGCTGCATAAAATAGAAACGTTAGGGAGGTATTGACAGGAGAAATTTAAAGTGTGCCTTCCTGCATGATTCAAAAACTACAATTTGTCTTTTTTTTTCTTGCAGAAACTATGTGGAGAAGTGGAATAATAGAGGCATTGAGGTTGTGGCCTGGACAGTTAATACAGCCTCTGAGAAGTTATATTATGAACACAGCCTAAACAGTAACTACATCACTGACAGCATGGTGGAAGACTGTGATCCTCACTATTGACCTGGCCACTGAAAAGCAGTCTCTAATTCTCTGGGTGCTATTAGAAATGCTATTACTTTTTTTTACTTATTACTAATTTATTTTGTGCACATGTCTATATTAAAGTGAACCTCTTGTGCCTTCCAAAGCGTATAAATTAGCAGAACTAGTAAAGTGTAGTTATTTGTGATCCCAACAAGTGCTTTCTGTCTTCAAAGGACTCCCTTCTTGAGTTATACCTCCCTTCCTTTTTATATGCTGGAGCCTACAGTGACCACTGTGGTTCTGCCTTTTGAAAGTTGAAAACCAGTTGGTAGGGCTAAGCTATGGGTGGTGGTTCCCAGTTCATCATAGTAAGAAAGTATAAAAGAGTCCCTTAATATAATATTCCTTAAATACCTTTTAAAATTATAGCACAAGCACTGCAGTTTGCCTGCACTTCAACAGTAATGTTTGGATGTACACTTTGCTGGACATAAAAGCTTCACTTTAGGTAATTAGTGTAAAATATGCCATAGGTAAAATTCATGAGCTAAAAAAACTCCAGTGTTATGGTACTGAATCAAGTTGTCAACCCAACCACAATGGAATGAAAAAGTTCATTTGATTCATGTGTTAAAAGTTTGCCTGTCAATGGATAAGTGTGTTAATTTTTTTAATCTTAAATTATTATCAATGAATTAAAAAATGTGGTCACTTTGCTATAATGAATATAGAAATTCAATGTAAGAAATTAATTATATGTGCAATTTTTATTTTTCTTTCACACATAAATTATTAATGTTTTTAAAAGGGATACAATTCCATAACAAAATAAAGGCGGAAGACCAAAAATTGGCAGCCTCACAAAAAAAAAAAAAAACAAATATGTCAAACCAGGATAGGTGAACCCAATCCAGGGCCATCACACATGGAGAAATCATCATAAATTTGTTAAGCACAAGACTCACTAAATCCAAGCAATGGCAATCTCCATGGCTTTGTTATAGTTGGCTTGGCAGCAATAAAAATATGGAAAATTAAAATTAGAATTGATAATGCCAGTTGCATGATAATCATTGCAACATACCCTCCTAAAAATTGTAAGATACAAAAGGAAAAGGTTTATTAGGAGTCCACATAGGGCCAAAGTGGAAAATCCTGCATTGGAGACAGTGTCCTTTAACCATTGAAAGTAGAGAATGCACATGTGATATCTATTCTGAATCCACCTGGGAAAGCTTCACTGGTCCTGTGATGGTATTACGGGAAAACACATAAAGGCATTTCTTATGAGGCATGCAATTTTTCCAAAGGGGTGACTTGGGCTGTTTAATAGTACCTAATGAGAACCACTAGGACCCCTTATGTTACATATTGTCAAAACATAATATTCCTAAAGACTCTTGGCCTAGAATGCACTTAAGCTTGATGCAGAGTAAAAGATGGAACAGGTATAGGAAGGACATGGGAAAAGTAAAGAAGCTCAGACAAATAAGTAATCTTAAAGCGTACCTATACTCACAAAATCAACTTTGGCTTATGGATAACATAAGCCCAAGTTATAATCATCTGAATACTTTTTTTTTTTTTTTCAGTTTGCTTTTGACCTTTAAACATGCAAAACGAGCATGTTATTGATGTCCCAGATGTGCTTAGTTTCGAATATTTGGCTAGAAGAAAGGATCTTCTGAGTCAGGAATATTTCATTTATTGCCAAATTAAATTGTTTATATGTTCAAAGATCTGACAGGCCCCTAGCCCCCAATGGTCAACTGCATTTGAAAGTTCATGTAGGTCTATTACCTACACTAAGGGCCAATTATCTATTATTTATGCTGTGCTGGCGACTCCATCACGCAAGTTGATGGGGATATGGATGCATGGGCACACAAACTAGGGTTTAACTGGACCCAAGAAGAATGGAATGTGGCTTGGTCTCTATCTAAAATCTCGCTTATCTCTTCATTAATAGAAGCAAATTATAAAGTTATCTTTAGATGGTAACTGATTCCTGATAGGCTTGCTAAATCTCACTGTTCCGCCTCTCCTATGTGTTTCAGGGGTTGTGATGCTAGGGGCACCATGGTCCACATGTGGTGGACCTGCCCTATTGCCCAGGATTTCTGGTCTAATGTTTTTATGTTAATTTCCAGAGTCACTAATAGAGCTCTACAATGTACCCCGGAGTATTACCTTTTTAGTAAATGTGATGAAAGAGGCCCTAAACACTCCATGAAACTGACAAGACTCATTCTGCTGGCAGCCCCTATCACTTTGGCTAAAGCTTGGAAATCCCAAGTGATTCCTTTGGAGCCCCTGTTCTCCAAACTGGATTGGATCATGTTTAACGATAGGCTCACACACACTGTCAATGACACCCTGGGAAAACAGCTATAACTAAAAAGGTGACTTCATGCCTCTCCTTACTGGTTGACATTACATGAGTCTCCCACCCCCATTATTGTTGAGGTTAGAATATTTATTTGATGATTTTAATAAGATTGTCTGTAACTTGATTGTCTTTGTTCACATAAATGTTATTTCTGTCTTTTTTACTTGAAAAAAAACTTAATAAAAACATTGAAATAGAAACATGAATAACGAGTTCTAGCCACACCACCAGGTCTCTCCATCGCCTAGGCAGCGGACTGCAATTTGGGAAATGCCATCCTTGGTGGAAGTGTTTCTAATCCACTCCTACTGCCCTAATTATGCTGATTTTTTTTTCTTTCCTTGACTGGGACTCTCATGCCACTCAAGTGCGACTGCTCAGTCTGCATTTGCTTCCTGCTTCTTTTCAGCTTGGGCAGATTAATATTGGGCTCCAACTAGTGAGGAGGGGGAGTGGGTGGAGAAGAAGGTCAGAAGAGGGAGAAAACGTAAACCTGCCAGTCATAAGCTGGCCACTCCTAAACACTTCATAAATCATGTTTTTCATGGATACAAGCTCTGACCTAGCCAGTGCCATCAGGGAAGACTGACATTTTAGTGCAAATAGGTAAGAATAGATTATAAATTGAAAGACTAGTTTTGAGTTAATTCACCCTTTAAATATTTTCATAAAGTTTGCGATTTGCAGAGTAGGATATCCAGTTTCTGCAAACTGGCAGGGTAATGAATTTTTTAAAGCGTAAAGACATTAGATGGGGGACTCTGGTAACTAACCTAAAGGATGAACTATTTTGGAAAGACATTAAAGTGGAAGAGGGAACCAACAAACTCAATGGTAAGGAATATTAACTCACTGACATAAAGGCCTGAGAATTGAGTGAAATGGGTTAGAGAGGAGAAAAAAGCTAGGGAAGGGTGGGAGGACGTTATAGTCAAGAGAATGTCATCTGCAAAAAGCACCAGTTTATGATGACAAAGGTTAAGCACTCAGTTGCTAAGGTGAAAAGAATCAGTGAAGGTGGACAGCCTTGTATTGTGTTTTGGAGAAACGATGTGAATTGAAATCTACAGTATTTCAGAAAATCTTGTATCCAATGCAAAATTGTTTCCCAAAACTCCCAACAGTTAAAAAAAAGTTAATTTTAGGGCCAAGTAACAGTGTCGAATGCTTTCCTAACATTCAGGCACATAAAGTTAGCAACAAGGTATCAGGCACATGGGCATGGCAGCCCTGCAAATATTGTTGGTCTCCTGTCTCTGTGGATAAGTAGTCACAAACATGGATTCCACCCAGTGGCCAAGATCTTAGTGTGTAGTTTGAGGTCCACATTAAGAAGAAAGATAGGTCGGAGGTCGCATGCGCGAAGCCTGACGGATGGTTGCTTCTTAGTTAGGCTCCGCTCACACGGACTCTGCGACACTTCTCTACATCCCTTATATCCGACAATCTAACCGGGAAGAAATTCAGATGGGTCCGGCGTCCAAATCAAAGCGTCCCGCGGCGCCGCAGAATTCATCCTGCGGTGCAGCCTCTAAATCCAAGATGGCGCCGGCACCATCACCTCCGGCGTCTTCGGCCTCTTCTCCTGTACTTCATTCTGAAGACAGCATGGATGCTACACCTAACAGCTTACAAGAGAATATCCTAAGCGAAGATTCCATCTTTTTACAAAAGATGAGAGCCATGATTCGCGAGGAGCTATCTCAAGCTATAACGTCCATTATATTGGAATTACGCCGGGACATACGCGAAATTGGCCAACGTACTGACACTCTGGAAACCAGAATGGACGACGCTACTACAGTATTGGAGAGTCTAGATCACGATATGGACGCAGCACAAAAAGAGATTTCCATCTTGAAGGATCAATTGGAAGACTATGAGAACCGATCAAGACGCAGCAACCTTCGTATTAGAGGCATTCCTGAGACTGTTATAGATTTACAAGGCTACGTTACAGCTATGTTTCAAGAGCTGGCACCGGAGCTCCCTTTAGAACGTCTAGAGCTTGATAGGGTCCACCGCTCCCTAGGCCCTAAGAAAGCAAACGGTCCGCCTAGAGATGTTGTGGTGAAGTTCCATTTTTTTCGCACTAAAGATGTTCTCCTATTAAAGGCCCGGAACAGCGCCTGTCTACAATTTCAGGGCATTGAATATGGTTTGTATGCTGATTTGGCCTCTTTGACCTTTTCTGCATGTCCTATCGGCTAATGGGATTCGTTACCGTTGGGGATACCCCTTCAAGCTGCTGTTTCAGATGCAAGGAGGCCAGTACCAATTTTCAACCCCTGAAGATGCTCAAACCTGCCTTACACAGCTTGGTCTCTCGCACCTGCCTGCAACAACTTCGCCTTCTGACCAGCGAATCTCAGGAATGCCATGCTCGGATTCATCTGGTCTCTCCAATACGCCTCAACGAAGCCCCGATCACCGATCTCAAGCACTTACCCGTCTAGCCTCGCAAGTCTTCTTATCCAAGTCTCCTGGATAATCTTTTTGCTAGTTCTCCGTGATGCAAGCATATATGGGTCTTTTTTCCACCTTTTTGCTTAAAAATGTTTTTTTTTTTTTTTTCCGTTGACACTTTTGTTTCATCTCCAGCCTGCTGGTTGGATACATGACGCCCCATTGGATTACATTGGATCCGCAGGATTGGACTGTAGGATCAGGTACTCCTGACAATGATTTGTTACTCAGGATTCCTCGAGCCATAGCGGCTCTTGTGGTCCTTTTGTTAGACAAGACTGCTTCCAGAGTCTGGGCATGCTTGATATTTGGAGAGAGTTTCATCCTATGTCTCGTGACTATACATTCTATTCAGCTTCCCATAATTCGTATTCAAGAATTGACCACATATGGGTTCCTAGAACCTTATTACCTGTTATTCTAAAAGCCAGTATACCAACAGTGCCGTGGTCAGACCATGACCCAGTGGTAATAACATGCTCCTCATTAGTGAATAAACCTTATGCTAGGCAGTGGTCAATTAACGATTCCCTACTAACTTGTCCAGGAACGTTGCAAAAGCTGACGGATCTTACTACAGAATTCTTTCATTTGAATACAGACTCAGTTTGAACTCCCACGATGCTGTGGGAAGCTTATAAAGTGGTAATACGTGGTCACCTTATTCAGCTAGCAGCCGTTTAGAAGCGAAAACGCACGCAGGCCCAGACACGGTTAGAGTCAGCTTATTTGCGACAAGTTCAATTACATAAGGTGAACCCCTCATTAGGCACTTTATTTGCATTGCGTAAAGCACGTGCTGAATTAAACCTTTGCCTATCTGATCAAGCAGCATATCAATTGCAGCGGACGAGACATAAGTTTTATTATTGTGGTAACAAACCTGGTACATTGCTTGCTAAAAGGTTACAAACTTTGACACCGCAGCATACTCCGATTTCCCTTCGTACGGCCAATAAACATTTGACTAGTAACCCCCTGGATATTGTCCAGGAGTTTCAGGCTCGGTTGGCGGATCTTTATTCGGCGCCTCCTGCACTGGACACATGCGGAGCTGATCGTTTCTTTGCTAATATTGCCTTACCTAAAATCAATAGTACGGACCTAGAGGGGTTACAGAGAGATATCATGGCCTCAGAAATCACATTGGCTATTAAATCTTTAAAAGTGGGTAAGAGTCCGGGTCCAGATGGTTTCTCTCCATTGTTCTACAAAAATATGTCAGCAGCCTTAACGCCCCACTTGCAAATTATGTTTAACAATCTGAAGCAAGGGCGTGCTTTTCATCCGGAATCCTTGAAGGCATCTATTGCCATGGTACCTAAGCCATCGACCGACCATACATCCTGGGCAAACTATCGACCTATTTCACTCCTAAATATAGACGTGAAATTACTGGCAAAAATCTTAGCTACAAGACTGAATGGATTCCTAAGTGGCCTAATACATGGTGACCAAGTGGGCTTTGTCCCACGACGTCAAGCTGGAGATAATGTTCGCAGAGCTCTTCAATTGTTATATCTATCGGAGGCTAAATCAATTGAATGCATGATGTTATCGTTGGATGTGTGGAAGGCCTTTGACTCTATATCATGGCAATACTTGTTCTATGCTCTCGGTAGATGGGGTTTTGGCACTCAGTTTTTGCACTGGGTTGAAGCATTGTATGCCTTGCCTTCTGCTACTGTGAAATATATGGGCCATACCTCCACTCCATTCCCGATATTGCGAGGGACCAGACAGGGCTGCCCTCTTTCTCCTATATTGTTTATATTAGCCCTCGAGCCATTGGCAGCGGCAGTTTGTTCACATCAGGATATAGCTGGGATAACAGTGTTTAATACGGTGCACAAAATCATGCTGTTTGCAGTTGATATATTGCTAACATTAACGGCCCCAATCACGACCTTGCCAAATTTGCACATTTTACTTACCCAATTTTCAGAGATATCAGGTTTAGTAATAAATAATGGGAAATCTAAAGCCTTAAATGTTTCCTTGCCATCACCGGTTGTTGAAGCGTTGCTACCTTACTTTGCTTACAAATGGTTGAGAGTTATACCATATTTAGGTATAAAAATCACCTCTCAAATCTCCTCAATATATCAGGCTAATTATCCGCCTTTGTTCCGCGAGCTCTCTATCTTGCGCTCTAAATGGCAGAATCTCCCGCTGTCCTGAATAGGTAGAATATATGCTATAAAGATGACCTATCTCCCAAAATTATTGTACCTATTTCGTACCCTTCCAGTCCCAGTCCCCATGCAAGTGCTTAAAGACGAACAGAAGAAAATGTTACGATTTATCTGGGACCCTGGGAGACCACGAGTACCAGACAAAGTCCTATACCGACATAGATTAAAGGGGGGGCTTTCGGTCCCTAATTTCGGCAGATATATGCAGGCTGCTCAATTAGCCCCATTAGTGGCACTCCACCACACCAATGGCTTACCAATTTGGGCTCAATTGTATGCTGCAGAACTACCAGCAGTGCAAATACATAATCTTCTATGGTTATCTTCCTCCAAACGCCCTCTGGTGTCTGATCCCACGCTGTCTTATGCTCTGGGTATATGGGATAGGGTGAAGGTTTCCGCAGGTCTAATGTCTGTTCACACCCCCTTAATTGGTATTATAAATTGCCCTATTTTTACACCAGCATATGAGAACCCAAGAGCTTTTCTCTGGTGGGCACAAAGGCCTGTCCGATACGTGTATGATCTGCTCTCGTTTCCTGGGATCAGGTCCTTCACATATCTGCAGGAACACTGGTCTCTGCCTTCAGGCGAGCTTTTCAGATATGCACAGATTAGACACTTTGTACACGGTTTACTTAAACACGCAGCAAACTCTCCACTTAAGCTTACAAGCTTTGAATCCTGCTGTTATCGGGGTGCTAACTCTGCAGGTTTGGTATCTATGATTTACGATCTATTAATCAGTATAGACACCTGCCCTCCCCCTTATGTAGATAGATGGGAGACAGACTTGGGCACTAAGTTAGATACGGAGGAGTGGCAGAGGATATGGCAGACCATAGCTCACTGCTCTCCAAATGTAATTATGCAGGAAAATGCATATAAAATATTCAAGGGTGAAAATCGTTTTTTGGAAGTTTGGTTGCAAAAGTGTGAAGATAAAATGAGAAACCCTGTAATATGCTAATGTATTTTCCACATTGACTGAAGGAAGGCAACATACACACCAATTAACCACAGAACTACTGGCTAGGAAGCTGACACCCTAATGTATTGGCCAGTTTAAAAAAAAGACAAAAAAAGAAAACAATAAGGTTTTATTTATTGTTTTTATCAAGTGGCTATAAAGTAGTAGCACAGAGTGCATAAAAATCAGGAACATGAACTTTAACCAGTTTAAAAATATGAACCACATTCTTTGGTAGTTTTAAAACAAAAACAAAACTTAACTACATTAACAAAAACAAAAGCTGGAAAACCTAAAACAGTTTAAATATTAAACTTGGAATATAGTTGTAGAGTAGAATAGCTGGTAAATGCAATCCAAAACTAACTCAATGTAATGTTGTTCTTAGAAACAGAATTGCGTCTGTCAGATCCTTTTTCATAGAAGCTCTGAACTGATTATTTTTAGAGCTGAAAATAGTCTTTGAACACTGACTTGGGTAGGTGGCATTGCTGTTACGGTTGTAGCCACATCACTTATAATCTCGGGATAAACAAGGATGGCTTCTTCTACAGTTTGTTTTCATGAGCGATCATACTTTTCTACATCTTTATTTGGACATTTTCTGGTCGTTTATCTTTCACGCATATGCGACGTCGCTTTACTGTTGAAAGTTCCATTTTGTCCAAGTAGGAATCAAAGTCTAATTCTTCATTTGAGGAGGATGATCCTGAGTTACCAGTGCTTATAGCTTCATCCAGTGGTGGTGTTTCAGGTAGTAATCCCTTCATGTGAACTGCTACATCATAAAGGGCCTTTTTTGCAGTATCAGCCTGGTCATTGCTCAACAAAGTTCAGCTCATTGGATCAACATGAATAGCAGCTAACAAGATTTGATTATCCAGTAGGAGATTCTCTCTTTTCTTCATTGAAGATACAATGCCATCAGCTATTAACCCTTCACTTTTGTTCAGGCAATATATCAAGCTCTTCCATCTAAAGAAGAATTTAGCAGGTGTTAAATCTTTAGATTGCAAAGTCTTGGTGACAGTAAAGGGGTTAGAAAGTAGATTTTGCAGTGCTTTTACTTGTGTCCACTGGCTTTCAGTTAAAAAAAAATATTTTCATTGTCCAGTTCTTCAAGAAAGTCTTTTAGTTCAAGCAAACACTTTACCATCAAATAAGTGCTTCCCAGCGTGTTGTTTGATCCAAAATGGCTCCTTTTCCTGCAAGTTGCAAGAGTATGAACAGCACAACACATATGTTGAATAGTAGTGTGCTTAGATGCTTCTTCAACAATGTTATCCAAAATGTCACTATTCTCTTCCCTTTCACTTTCTCCAATACTTGCAGAACTGTCTTTCTTTATTATCTGTCTGTCACTTTCTTCATACACTTTATTCATTTTCTCAATTGCGCTCAACATCTTAGAAGCATTATCTCTCACAAAACAAATAATCTGTTCCTTGTTAATTTCAAAATCTTCTAGAACATCCTCCACTAACTGCTGAAGATAGTCACTGATGTGACACTGAAAGTGTCTGTTCAAATTTGATGCTCTTGTAGGTGCATTTTTGTTAGACCCATTGAAACTGCTAATTTTTGCATCACATTGTTTTTCACCATCACCTTCAAGAATACATTGGCACACCTAATGTTTCCCATCACTTGATAATGCAAAGTGCTCATAAACAGCAGACTTTATCATGTTTGTTGACAGACTTTGCCATTGTGAATGGGGTGCCACTTTCACTAAAATATAAATGTAAAATATGTTATGCTAACTTGCATATTTTTTGATTTAAATACAAACATACATATAATCCTGCAGTATTGCAAACATACATACAGCACAGCACTATACACACAAATAAGCTAAAGCCCTGCACTAAGCTTAGACATCATTTGTCCTATACAGAAAAACATGCACAAACATAGAGCCCTACATTTTACTCAGAAACATACACACAATGTATATTCTGCACAATGTACATACACTATGCACATTCATACATTCCTGCACCATACACACAAACATACACATAGCCCTGCAGTTTTATCCAGAAACATGCACACAGCCTTGCAGTTTTAAAATAAACATGAACACTTACAGTTGAATCCAAAAATTGTTCCTCTAAGTTCTTCAAAGCTCTTTTAGCAGACAGAGGAAGTTGAGCAGAAGCTGCTGCATTTATCTTTGTTTGCTGATATTCTGCTGAAGACAGGATAGTGGGAGTCTCCAGGGCAAGGGGGGCCACCTAACTTTCTAGAATTAGGTGGTGTGCAAAATGATGTTAAAGTTCAGCCCCACATGGGAGCATATATGGAGAGTGCAGACAGGACACCTGAACACACATCAAGCCATAGCACTCAACTACACCTACATCATTACACTTGTTTACACTGAAATGAACTTGTTAAACACATATATCTGAAATAAAATGAAAACCCTTTTTGTAATGTACATAAACCAGATTACAATAATGTGAATGTCAGGTTGTATAATAGTTTAGCTGAACTTCACACTAGTCGAACTATAACTATGCACTGGGCTTTGATCTGACATCAGAGACGTACTTAATTATGACTATTGTTTGTGAAATCGGGCATTTGAACTTGCTGTATTTTTTTATTATAATTTAAATATATCAGGAGCCAGAGTCGGCATATTTTTTTTCGACTTCGACACCAGGTACCCAAAATTGTCTCTGACTCCTCGACTCTAACTCCGACTCCAAAGCCCTGTGAAAACCAATATAATAACCAGGAGTGCCATGCATTTCAAACTGCAACTGCAACATAGTACCATACTGCCACACATTGTAAAGCACTGCATGTGAAAAATGTTGCATGATTATTGTTTGTTCTTCTGCATTGACAGCCCATTCATTTGATTAGGCTGCTAACATAATGCTAATGGCACAGTGTGCAATAATGTAAGGCTATACAATAGGATAAAAATTTAATTAGATGCTTTAAGCACTATGATAAAATAAGTATTTTATAAGCTCACTTGTACCACAGCTCACTTTAACCTAGTATGGTCTTGCTAAAACTCCAGAAAAATGGATTTCAATCAATGGTTTTCATAGGCAGCAAATCAAAGTTACACATCACCAAACCAAAAGCAATGGGTACACCAAAGAAGGATGAAGGTTGGTGTACCCATTGTTGGATGATGTTTAATAGCTCTGTGAACTGAACCAAAAAGTATTCAGTTAGCCAGTATCATACTACAGTATATACTGATACACCTTGTATGTATGTATCTGTGTATATATGTATATATATATATATATATATATATATATATATATATATATCTTACAAAGGGAATGGAATATATACTTACCAAAAGAAAAAAAATAACAGATTTTAAGAAGTGTTTTTTAGTAATATACTATTTTAATAAATAATACAGTAATCATACAAGAATACATTAAAACTCTGCACATCATTTAAATTGTTCCTAAAAAGCATGTGAACAAATTAATTTTCCATGCAAATAAATTAATTGTCATCAGGGTAAACAGGTATTTAATTTTGTTTAAATATTACATTTAATCTGGTATTTGCGTTCTCTGGTTCTTTCTTCCCCTTATCATCAACATGCTAATTAACCGGTTAAATAAAACATTTCTGTTATTACCTTATTTTATACCCAGTGACACCATCACTTGGTATTAATGTCTGTTTTTGCCATGCAGGCAGATCATGGCTTGAAGAAAAGGCTGGCAGGTACTACACATGAAAACAGGAGGCTGTGGTAATGCCCACATATATTGCTAGATAGAGCTGAAATCTATTGAATGAAAGGGGAGTGGGCAAGGATAAGAAAGACTGGAGAGGAAAGGGCTCCGTCTGACTTGAGGAAGCTTCTCTATGAACATAGTGTGAAGCTTTTAGTGTGAGAGAGTAAACAATATTCCCTCAGGGGGGAACACTGTACAACTATGGAAGATGGAATGTTAGGTTGCTGTTCAGCTTTAAAAACTACCCTTATGACCTATAGAATATGAAGATTATGTTTGATTGTTTTTAAGGTCATTTGTGGATTTGTGTAGGCAATAGCTGTGATACCAAAGTTTTTTTTTTACCATAGCTATTGCCTGCCTAGGTTTCCTACACCTTTAACTCCAACTTTTATAGTGTTTTGTTATTCTATATATGCCTAGCTTTCATCCCCATAATATTAGCATCTGCCCCATAGTTTGGTTACTGTTCTTCATATTCAGCCTGTTGCCTGGCTCTCATGACCATCTCCATAACATTTGATGATCTTTCATTGTGCCTTGGCTGGTCCTTTTCATACAAAGACCGTTCATTGACCTTTGTTACCACTTTTATAGCACCTAATGGTTCCGCAATGTAGTTGGGGTGCTCTGTGTCACGTTCAGCTTGTTGTCCTGCCATATTGGGTTGAGCCATTGTTCTAATATTATTGGGCATTTTTCTGATCATTGGAGGGGACTCCTCTTCAAGGTCTGCTTGTTGTCTTGCCCTCATAATTAATGCCAGAGTACTTTCTCTTCTGGATTCTATGGGAAGGGAAAGTGCAACTTTGTGACATATAATGCCAGTATTCGATAAGGTTTACCACACACACACACACACAAATAATTTGTTTGCAGAGTGCTTTGAGGTGACTGTATGTATATATATATATATATATATATATATATATATATATACACATATATATAAAAATATATATACACACCCCCTAAGATCGCCCACAAGACAAACTCTGCAGCTTTTTCTTTTTGAGTATCAAAGCACAGCTTGCTCCAGAAGTTAATGAATGTCTAGGCTCCATAAAGTTTTTTTTTTTTTGCTTTGTTTGTGATTAACTTAAACTAACAATGAGTATTTTATACAGTAACTGACACCTCATTGCCTAATAATATGTTGAGACAAACATCTGTCCTTATTGCATTTATTAAAATAATGTACCTGTGCTGACTTACATACAAATTCAACTTAAACCTACAGTCCCTATTTCATATGTAACACATGGACTACCTGTATATATATTCTAGTACAATAAAATGTGTTATGTCAAATTTAGAGGGTATTTGACATATTTGGCATCGCCTACCTCAGATTCATGCGGGAAAAGGAATTAAAGGGTCTGGATAAGGCTGTCAGTAAATGTTGTGCTGTAGATTTGCTACTTCTTATTTGGGTTCCAGGCCCAGAGAGTCCTGAAAAGAATAGGTGGGCCAGACACTTCTCCCTTTTCCAGGCCAGATTTTGAGGATGGCTCTGGAGCATATAATAATAAAATGAAAATAATAAATAATAATAATATAAATAAAAAGAAAGCAGGTCTTTGAGAGACTGGGCAGAGTTGCAGCCTGAGGCTAGGTGGCTCAGGTGGACAGGCGGAGTCTTTATGCTGGGAGAGCCCAGGAGGTTTCCCAAAGATTAGCTCTGCGGGGCAAATAACTCTAAAGAGTTTTTATGTTTTTATGTCATATTGTGATGACTAACACCTTGTGAGGGAAAACCATGGATATTATACTGTGCTAATGTTTTTTTTATTATAATATATAGCCTGCAATACTTTTTTAAGTTAAACACAAACACCCCATAATAACTATCAAGTAGAGTGGTGAGGATGATTTGGGCTTGTTTTGCAGCCACAGGACCTGGGTACTGTGCAGTCAAATATGAGGCAATCTTTGAGACAACTAAAGCTTGGCTTAAATAAGGTCATGCAACAAAACATTGATCCCAAGAAAAGAATCAAGATGGTGTAATTGCTCAGTCAAAGTCAAGACTTTAACCCAATTGAACTACTGTGATGACAGCTTAAGAAAGCATAAACCACTGCCTGAAAACCTCAATAAACTGAAGCAATCTTGTAAAGAAGAGTGAAAATTAATATTTTGCGTTATTGTTGCTAAAAGGTGGTTGGTTTTACAAGCTAATAAACCATACCTAAAGTCAGAATTTTTACTTTACATAAAAGGGTAGACAACCTTTTTATATAAAGTCAAAATTTTGTTTGTTAGTGGGTTTTTTTTGCTGCAGGTGCAACACCCTTTTTTTTTTGCACAGTGCGAGATCGGGTGATGTAGGAAAAAGAACACGGAAGAAGAGAGGAGACGATGGTGGCGCCTGACACTCCCTCTGCGCCAGGCCAAAGGCGGATACCGGGACCATGCGGGACCCGAAGAAATAACCTCTCAACAGATAGACTGATCTGCGGGACTGAAGGTAAGTGCGATTTTTTTTGTTTTGGGTTTACTTCCGCTTTAAATTGTGGATGTACAATTTTGGATTTTGGATTTATTTTTGTTAAATATGACACTGTAAAATCTGTTGTGTGTCGTTTTATTCCTGAGGTTAGAATTAAAAAAGTTTAGAACTTTAGAACTTTTTTTATGCTCCTGATGCATAAACATTTTATTATGATTATGGTAAGGGGCGGCTTTGTAGAGTCATTACATTTTAAGGATCAAGTAAAATCTAGCTCTCTTATCTGTGGAACCTCTGTACTGTATAAACCACCTGCATTTTGTAAAGAAAGCTGCCTAAATTTTGTTCATTTGGGGAAGCGTGTGTGGTTTAAACGGCCCTGTGCACACCAGGCTATGGAGTATGAATTTCAACCAAGCATTTTTTAAACTTACCATTAACGAGCTGCATGTCTTGGTCTTCATGGATAGATTGACTCTGCAATAATGTTAATATAATATAATAATATAATGTTAATGTTAATAATAATAATTGACTCTGTATAATGTTATAAACTGTTGAAAATGTAAAATATTATTACTTGATGCACAGTGTTTTGTATAAAAATCTGACTTTGCTGCCCAGTTATTCATTAACCCTTTACTCACTAGTGAATCCAGGATGAGAATATCAGGGTCAATAACTTTTAGCTTTCATACAAACATGTCTGCAATATACAATAAAACTATTGTTGAGTTGTCTTTTCCTCGGTAAATAACTTTTCGTTTCCACACTAACAGTTTTGTTCTGGTTGTGAAGGGCTAAACAAACACAACCAGAGTAGAAGCTGTATTACTACTAATAAAAGTTGTACTTTTAATCATGAGGGATGATTGTGGGTATTCAAGGCATGAGGCCATCTTTACAACAGCTAAAGCTTTGCCAAAATTAGGTCATGCAACAGATCAAAGTTCCTAAGAGAAGAGACGAAGATTTTGTAATGGCTTATTCAAAGTCCCAACCTCAACCCAAACGAACTACTGTGATGGCAGCCTAATTGAGATGCTGTGCATAATTGAATAAACAAATGCCTGCAAACTTCAGTAAACTAAAGCAATGTTGTAAAGAAGAGTGAAAATGAATTGTGCAAAGTTTGATTGAAATAAAGCACAACTATCTTTAATATAACACTGGGTTTGAAGATCCAATTACTCAAATTTAATCAAACTAGCCCTTGTTGTCAAACGTCTAATTAAAAGATTAGTCCCTGATGCAACTAGAATTAAAGCCAAATTCCAGTATGCCCTTTGCACCCTTCTTCATCCTGCACCACTGGGTCCTTCTATGGAATCCAGGCATTCATAGATTCACCTTGTGGAGGGGGTATTTATCATACCAGCCCAGTCTTACAGTAAAAAATCTTACAGTAAAATAGAGAATGGCACTGACATCATACTGTGAATACTGTTTTCTGCAGCTTTAAAAAAACTAAGTAGAGTACCCCATTATGTTATTGAACAGAAGACCGAAAAACATATATGTATAAAGCAAATGTTTAAAAATATCGGACCACTAAGTTTATGGACTCCGGACTGCGCATGTGTAGGAAGAAACTTCCCCCAAAGTGACGTCATGATCCTGCGAAACATACGAGAGAGTTGGTCCACAGTTCTGGCTGGTGCATCCATGCAAGCAGCATCCTTCTCCTGACCCTGCTGGGGGGTGCACCGGACAGAGCTGCGGACCACCAAGATTTTCTCATGGACCACAGGTTGGGGACCGCTGTTCTGCAGAACCAAATAAATGTTTATCAAATTGCTGTTTTGGTACTTTAAAAGGGTTTAATTTTAAAATGACACTAACCTGTCTCTGGGACATTTTCCCCAGTGCTCGACGATGTACTACATTTGGCTTCTGTGCTTTATGGAGTTCTTGAATTAAAAATTTTTTATCTTTTCCTTCCTAGAAAAAAACAAACATACCAAAACATTAGTTTTAATAAACAATGCAATACATAGCAATCTTTTCCAAATCAGCCAATCGTGGCTAGATTTACAATAGCACAAAGGCTTCCTCACTTCTACTTGTTTGCGATGCTAAGGAACACCAGGTGATGCATGAACACCATAAAAATATGAACCTTCTGTAATTGTGTAGTTAGTTCATCGTCATGCTGCATTCTGAGTGAATAAAAATAAATTAGGCTGTCAACACATACTTACATTGGCAATTTGCTCAAAGAGATGTTTCACCATAATCCTTCTGCCTTGTACAATTTGCCAGTAAAGATATGAAATAATTCTGTCAGAAAACAAATTGTATCATTAATTTTATTTTGGGCAAAACATGCAAAATAAATATATATTAGGAAACAAATAGTTTTACTATTAGAAGGATTTTCCATGTTAGTCTGTTTTTATGTATCAGAACACTGAAAGCCTAGCTTGCTAAAGCCTCGTCAATTTGCATGGGAGGATGCAACAGCTATAGGTGAAAGCTGAAATATAGCAGGGGAAATAAGTTTTGAACACATCAACATTTTTTCAGTAAATATATTTCTAAAGCAGATATTGAGATGAAATTTACACCAGATGTCGGTAACAACCCAAGTAATCCACACACAAAACAAAAAAGTCCATAAACTAGGTTATGTGTAATAAAGTGGAATGGCACAAGAAATAAGTATTGAACACTCTTATTGAAATTTAGTTATTAGTAACAATAGAAAAGCCTTTGCTGTAATGAAAGATTCAATACTTCCACACAAACTGTCTTCAAATCTTGAAGATACCTGGGGCCTCTTCTATGAACTATGATCCTCAGTTCTTTCCATTGACTTTCAATTGGATTCAAATCAGGCGATTGTCTGGGCCATTCTAGCAGCTTTTTTTCTCTGAAACCAATTGAGAGTTTCGCTGGCTGTTTGTTTGGGATCATTGTCTAGCTGAAATGTCCACCCTTGTTTCATCTCTATCCTGGTGGATGACAGCAGATTCCTATCAAGAATGTCCTGGTACATTTCTATTTTTACCCTTTCTTCAATCATGAGAAGTCGGCCAGTACCATATGCTGAAAAACACACACACCACAATGTTCCCACCTCTCCCAGGCTTTAAACAGTGTGGGGTCTTTCAATTGCTCTGTAACAAAGTTCTCTCTATGTACCTGTAAATCAGGATTAACTATTTCTCCTGCTAGTGTGAGATTGAGAAACAGCACTCACTGTTCAATGTGTGTAAATAAATATAGGACTGTCACTCTGCATTTCAGCCACAAGATGCCGCTGTTTCTTAACACAGCTAAACAGGTTGCCAGTATTTGCATATTGATAGGAGGTGTTGTTGGAGCAAGAGAGAGAAACAGAAGGCAGGAGAGCAGACATCTTGCAAGGACAGTGTGTGAAATAGAATTCAGCGTGTTCCAGAGTTTCAGGAGCTGTGGCTGAGTGAGGCTGACCACCGTCCAAGGCAGATCCTGTTCAGAGGAAAAGAATTGTTTTCCAGAAAGGCTAATAGGAGCTGAGGAACGGAGCGCTGCCTATCCTGCAGGACCTCATGTTTGCTGAAGAGACTTCTTGTTGTTCAGTGTAAAGACTTCGTCGGATCCAGATCAAGACCCGTGTCAGTAAAATCATGCACACACCGCATTATGGTATTGGCGCCTGAAATACCAGAAACTGAGCTTAGTCCTGCAGTAGTTAGTCAGTTGGGGTCTATGTGTGTAGCAGGCCATAAAGGTTGTTGATTGTTCACTGAAAGGAATATAATTTTGCTGAGTTTTTAATTTAAGTTGTTTTTGTGTTTTTTGCTATATTTTGCAAATAATTGAGTTGTGTCAAAACTAGTTATATCCTCCTTATCAGTAGGTCAATATTTGCTCCATCCTTACCTTGAATCTTCTTACCTTGAAACATCTTGCTCAGCGAAGTTGTTAATTAAGTTTCTTGTTACTGACTAACTACTAAGCGTCTTCCACCTGGTTGTCTGACTATATAAACTGTGATGTGATAATAAAGATTTGAGAAGAAGTGATATAACTATATATGCTTAAGTTGCGTGTGTGTTTTTCACTGCTCTCAACGCGTTGAAAACAGAGGTCATGATAGAGAGGGAAATATTGGTCTGGGATCAATAGGAAATCGCCTTAACATTCACCACAAGGAGTTACCAGTTCAAGTTCTAGTTCTCACCGGAGATCAGGAAAGAACTTCACCTTTACTTCAGTCAGTCCAGCGTTTTGATTCGGAGTAATACCAGGCACTTGCCATAAAATACGTTTTTAAAAAGGGTGGGGGAAACACTGTATAGGCCAGTAAGATTGTAAGCTGCTGTGTTGCACCGCGGGCTAGCCTGTATCACACACACACACACACACACACACGATTGTTCCTGTTCTATAGGGTAATAACAGGTATGGCGAGGCAGATTTAGCTCTGTTCGCAGTAGGTAATTTGTTCAAGTGTTTTGGCTACCATCGGAGAGGGCCGTGCTGTGCGTCACAGGGGTCTCAGCCTCCGGGCTGAGTGTATGTAATTTCATTTTCTTTGTCTCCATATGTGGGATTTTGTTCATTGCTATATATTTCAGTAAAGAAAGTTCTGTTTTGCATAAGCTGGTGTCGGTGTTGCTTTCCTTGTTTGTGACTTCGCTGTATCCTGGGGAGCCCAGCCGGGTACAAGGCTTACACTAGCACAGACAAAGGAAACCCTGAAGTGCCCACACAATCATTAGAGGACTCCTCAGTAGCCTCATGCCCTGAGGATGCCAGCACTGCATGGGGTGGGTGATCCCAGAGCTCCTCGAATTTGGGAAAATCCCTCCCAATGATAGAATCATATAGTAAGTGGGGAACCAACCCCACCTGATGGCACAGTTTACCTAGGGAGGTTTCAAAAGACACTGACATCAAAGGATACTCCCTAGTATGCCCATGTACACATGTTACCCCCACTGTTTGAAGACAGGAGGTCTCTGTAACCAGCTCAGCTGTAGCTCAGCTTTCTCAGCTTTCACCTGAGTCTAATAGGTTAGTAATTGTTACAATATTTGGTATTCATATACATTTTACACCAATATTTTTCATCCCCCTGTATAGCAGGGCATGCAATGGTGGCAAAAAGAGACGTCGTCTGCCACTCAGAAAGTCACAGTGCATTGGTTCATCCACCACAGGGCATTTTGCAGCAGTATGTCCTTCTTGTGTTTAATACTTATCCTATGTGCCATTCCACTTTATTACATATAACTTCATTTATGGACATATTTGTTTTCATTTCTTTGTATGTGTGGATTATTTGGGTTGTTATCGACATCTGGTGTACATGTCATGTCAATAGACTCATAAAATAAATATTTACTGAGAAAAATGTTGATGTTTTTAATACTTATTGTCCTGCTGTAACTCTATAAAACATGTTAGGTTAGTAACGGTTACAATATTTAAGTGCCACTGTACCTAAATATACTGTATACCATAGCAAAGTAATTTGGGGTACAGGAAATGCTGCTTCAATCTTAGAGCAAAAATGCAACAAGATATATAATGTGAGATCGCCAATAGCAACAGGGGGTGTTTCAAACAGGAAACGGGGCCAGCAGGTTAAAAGTGCATCAATTCATTAATACTATTTTCACACAAAAACAGGCAAAATAAAACAAATCGCACTTGCCACTTGGCACAAGAAAAAGTAGGCTGGGAGTTTATATCCCCAGCCTAATTGGCAGGATGCATTTCAGGTGGGACAGTTACACCTGATCATACCCAGGCCTCTTTAGCTCCCCCACCTGGCCAAAAAGCTCATTTTCATTCAGCCTGGTACTTCAACCCCATCTTCAGGTCAAAAGGAAACCTGACTAAACAGAAAAATACTCTGCGTATAACCTGTATCTGGGGCAAATGCACCTGTCATCCTGGACGAAACCCTGTGATTTATTCTGTCAGCTGTTACAATGGAATTACATAACCTTTCTTTTTCAGGTTTCCCTGTCATTACTGCTTGAAAAAAGGAAGATGTCTTAAACTGTTACTGTGTAAACTGGAATATCTGTAGATCTCCTCTAATGTAGTTTTTGATAAAGAAACCAAGAGTTGCTGTTAAAATATATATAAACCTATGAACAAACATGTATTATATTGCAGCTTACCAGTCCTGTGATGTGGTGATTGCATTTTTTTTTAAAGAAATTTTTACAAATACAGAAAACAGTACAGAATATACCCTTTGATTTGACTTGCAAGTTGTTGTCACCTGCTGTTATATGAACTGGAAACAAAATCTTATCATTTGTTGTGTACACTACTAATTTACCCATTTCCTCACATAAAGGGGATGAACAGATATAATCGAAGGCCAGCCTGGGTGACAACCAAGGTTACCTCCATAGCTATAGTAGGGGAGTGAAAATAGCTATCCAATGAAGTTTAATATTGGTAGAATTACTAATTAAAAAATACAGCAAAAATGTTTTGAGGTTTAGATTTATCTAAAATGTTAAATGGACAGGAATATGACTTTAGAATTGTATACTTACAGAACAATTATGGTGAGAATGTAGAAGAAGAGAACACTTTCAACTAGGTTATGATAAATCCACACTACCCACTTGGCGTTTTCAAAAAAGGTTATTTGATCCATCCAATTATCAATGGATTCATAGGGCGAAAGCAGATTACGGAAGGGTCCACAAGTTTTGGAAGGAATCCGTCTAAAAAAAAGGCGACACAATGTTTACAAATTGTGGAAATGGTGCTTTCAACTAGGCCAAAGCAGTCTGCACAGCAGAAAGTTTACATATCAACTAGTAAAGAAAACTGTAAATTTAGCAGGAGAGGTTGTACTCAATGATGATAATAGGTGATATTCTTTTTGCTTAGAGCTGCCTTTCTCAGCCAGGGTTCTATGGAGGCCTAGGGTAACCAGGGCTGCTAGGGGGTCTTTGTAAAAATAACAGTTTGGGACTCCTAGGTCAGTTTAGGTAACACCAATGATCTTTTTTGGTATCTGTAAGGGTGACATTCTTCCCAATACCTAGCAATATAGGAGGCATTCTTCCCATTGACCACCACACTAATGTACTATGAGTTATGGATATAGTAATTGTAGTAGGAGTTAACCGACACTAATTTCAAGGGTTCCTCTATGTTAAAAAGGCCAAAAAACACTGGCTAAAAGGCACCCTCAGGAAAAAGATAGTGTCCAATTCCAGGTCTCATTTTGTTGCTGGGCAATGAACTTTTGTCATACCTTATGGCAATGTTTCCCAAACCTACTTTTGAGAGGCCTTTTAGTGCTATTTTTCTTACTAGTAGCTTACAAGTTAGTCTAGGGCAGACATGTCCAAAGCCCGGCCCGGGGGCCAATTGCAGCCCGTGTTCAGATTTCTACCGGCCCACAGCCTCGGTCATAAAATCAATAATATGCGGCCCGCCAGCACTGTTCACCACAGTATAAAATACACGCGTACAAAAAAAAGCTATTTTACATTTCATTAGAGTTGATCAATCACCTTGCAATCGACAGGACGGGGTCTCAATGTGTGCACAGGGAATCCCCTACGTCATTATAGTGGGCGTGTGCTTTGTGGGACCTGCACAGACCACGCCCACTCTGATTCCAAGAACGTGCTCTGCACAGAGCCCACACTGACACCGGACTCTGTGCACAGGTAACCCCCTACGTCAACCTGGTGGCCATGTGCTGTGTGGGACCCGTGCAGACCATGCCCACACTAACCCTGAGTAAGTGCTGAATGGTCAGCCCCCACACATTTTCACCTCACCAAATCTGGCCCTCTTTGCAAAAAGTTTGGACACCCCTGGTCTAAGGTTTGCTGATCCTTATCCAGATCATTTACCTAATATGCTGTCTGATGTGTCTTTATTGGGATAATACCTTAAACTTTATATAATAAAATATTTTTATGGAAAGATTTTGGACAGTTTTATTGTGACCAATAGATAATGTACAGTAACTAAATTTGTTCAGTGGGGAAAATGAATCTGCAGAACAAATAAAAAAAGTTTTCTGGAAAAACAATTGCTTTAAGAACCCTAGAATTTATTCTAGATATTCCACAAATACTAAATAAATATAATAAATGTTTTTTTTAGCAAACCAATTTCCGTGTACTTTAATAAAATATAAAATTATATATAATGAATTTTTCTATACCTCCATACAATGACACCAATTACACAGAGAACTCCAGCAAACGATGGAAAAAAAAGAAGAAAAATGAAGACAGTGGTCATCTGGGAGGCTCTCCAGGCTGTTCGAGGAGGAATACAATTCATCATGAGGCTTACCTAAATAGACAATATTAAAAAAAAACAATATTATAGTTTTTGTAGTCCCTGTAAAGTGAACCTCTTTCTATTTCCCTGCATTGGCAGCTCGCTCAGATGTTGTCAATATGGTTTTATGGTAACAAGTATTGGTGGAGAACATAAGGCTAGTAATCCACAAATATCACTCCCTTCTACTAAAGCAAACAGTTACCATATTTTTCAGACCATAAGATGCACTTTTCTCCCCCCACCCCAACAAAAAAAATAAATGGGGGGGATGGGGGCTGCCTATTATGGACCAAATACCCTCCCACACTTCCAAGGGGAGCCCCAGCACGCAGCTGCAGTTCCATCTAGCCTGGCATCCCCCCTGCAGCCGTCCACCCCTACCTTATCCTATCAATCGCAGAGCCCTGCCTTTTCCCTCCCTGTGTTTATCAGCAGCTCACGTCTATAGGGATGCTGGGGATGTGTTTCTGTGTGAGAAGGCTCCGTGTGGGGAGGGAGGCAGAGAGAGCAAGAGGAGGGCAGTCTGAGGTGAGCAGTACTGGTTAGCAGTTTTTTTTTCTTGTACAGCAGTTATTCTCCTATGACAGGTGAACTGTAGCTTTCCTGTCACTATAGTCTTGTAGTGCAATATCTGTGCTATGTGCCATGTGCAATGTGTAATGTGTCTGTGATATGTGCAATGTGTAATGTGCTATGCGCAATGTGTAATGTGCTATGCGCAATGTGTCTGCTCAATGTGCAATCTCTCTCTCATTAAATATTATTCTGCTTCAATTTATTAAATATTTCTTTATACAATATGGTTCAGAATTTTTTTTTGTTTTCCTCCTCTAAAACCTGGGTGCGTCTTATGGTCTGAAAAATACTGTAGATTACATACTTATGGCTGAATCTGCAGTCTGCATTTGCAGCATGGCTGTTGTTTGTAAACATTATACAGTATTCTGACATTGTATTAACCACCTGGCCGTTAACCCGACCTTGGTTTGGTGTAAAAACACTTGCAAAAAGTGTTAAACCTGAACTTTTCCCAGGTGGTTAAAAATGTAAACAAACGTTATATTGCAATCTGATTGTCATACATTGTATGACAATCGGATTACAACTGAAAGAAAATACTTACCCGGTCCCCGCAGCTCCTCCAGCAGCAATAAAAAATTTGCAATTGCTGCTGGCATCTGCAGTGGGATGTGAAGCACAATGCAGAAATCCTACATTGTGCTGTGCATCTCTCCGGAGATGTGAGCAGCAGCAGCTCCAGTATCTCTGTGAGCAGGCAGGGAAATCCCCCCCTCACATCACCCCGGGAGGATGAGTCATCTTCCGGAGGATGTGAGTGGTGATGTATGGGGGTGTGTCAGGGAGGGAAATTTAAAAGCAGATTACAATGTAATCTGCTTTTAAATGGTTTTTACAGTACAAAAACACCACACAACATGAAATAAAAATAAAAGTACATTTTTAATTTTATATTTTATTTTTAGATTACATTGTTGTCTATTATTTCGTTATTTTTTTTAATTATTATTTATAATTATGTATTATATGATAATTTATGATTATAATATAATAAATAAATATAATTATCATACCCGGGAGTTAATCCTAAGAATTACAGGCCCACAATCTAAACAAAAATTTCTATGCAAAAAAAATAGGATCACTTTTTGCATCAAAAAACTGACAGAATTAGAACGCTGGGGGGGTTAAGCTGATTTTTGTGTTTTTTAATTAATTTTATTAAAAGTACATTTTTTTTTTTTTACATGATTGTGTGTTTTAAACTTTTTTATATTCATGATATCTACTAGACCCTTGTTCGGACATATTTCTGTAACTTACAGGTCCACAATTAAAAAAAAAAAAATTTAATGAAAAACAGTGTACCGCTTTTGGTACAGAAATCTAGACATCAGTGTAACGCCCAGGTGGTTAAAGCTGCACAGCTGAATACAAAGTAAAATACACATCTGGGAGTTGTTTTGTACTTGGTATTGAAATAACACTTACTCTTTTTACATAAAATATGATGAAAAGTTTGATCATCTGGATTAGTGGTAGCAAAGGAGAGAAGAAAATACCAATCCTGCCGAAAAAAAAAAGAAAAAAAATATTTACTAAAAGCTGTGTTTTGCCCCCTACTGTGCAATGTTCATCTTTTACACTTTTACAGTTGAGGCAAGCATCTGTTAATAAAACCAGTGCTCAATAATGCAGTTAATAAACGCTCACATTTGGGGCATGTGCCACTAAGCTTTAGCTTGTACCAGTGGCATCAATTTGATATCCAAATTTTACCCAATTGCAAGTTGCACTGCTACTGATAACAAATGCTTCCCAACCCAATCATCCTTCGGAAACATTCAGCTATCTTTGCCTTTCCTTATCATTCATTTGCGGATAGTACTGGAAAGTGTAAAATGCATACATACCATGCCAATGTCTGTGCGTAAATTAAATCCAGTACATTTCTTGCTATATCAAACTCTGGAATTCCCAACTTTTTACAGCAACAAGTCCCAATAATGCTACAAAAAATAAAACATATTAGTATTTTTATTACAGCCTGTAGCAATATTCAGTCCTCAGGAAAACTGCTAGTTTCATCTAATACAGATTGGAGATGTAGAGATCACAAAGGGACCTGTCTATATTTCAGGAGTGTTATATTGCCTCCCACGTGAATGTGTGAAGCATGTTTTTGCAGAATTTGTGGTATAAAAGTGTAATAGTATGGAGTCATTTTCAAATGCACTTTTTTTTGCATTTTGTAAATCATGTCTTTCACGAATGCATTTTAACTGTTTTTTTTTCTCCATACATGTCAATAAAAGTGCTGCATGAATGCATGGTCGATCTCAACCACATCTTATATTTAAATTAATTTTTCTATGACCACCTGCAAACCTACTGCATTTTAAAAATGCAAACATGGCTATAGGCTACAGCAAACAAAATGTCTCTTTTAAAATGTTTAAAAAATCTGATTGCTTTAAACAGCTCCAATGATATTGCAACATTTAGAAATCAAATCAAATATAATGTCCCAACTTAACTATGAGTCTGGTAGATTTTTCTTTAGTTTAGTTTTAGTCTGCATCTGAAACATTTTAGGTGAAATCACATAAACTTTACATGTCCATTCGTTGAGCATGTACATGCTGCCAGATGTTATGTTTTAGCTTTGATTTAAGCAATAGTCTAAGATAAAAGGACATTACAGATGTATACATCTTAGGCCTTGCAATTCTGGAGAGATTTGCAATAAGAAATGCTCCACTTGATTCCAAGGTACTCCCTATGGCTAAAACTCAGAACTAATGAATAAATTGTAATGTTGCCTTCCCTGGCAGAGGACACAACAACATCACCAACCCTATAAAAGGGAATAGCATTGTTTTTATTTAAACTTTGTGTAAAGGTCTGCTTTAAGAGAAAAATTGGGTGTTCTCTAGCATTGTTAGTTTGAACTATTACATTTAATTTCATTTTAGGTTTTGGAATGTGTCAGTAGGTCCCGATCTTAGCATTTCAGAGTCATATATCTTACTGCCTCAAAAATTCTCCAAAAAAGGACCCCAGCAATACAAACAGGAAATCAATCACCACCAGCCGATATATGTCTTGTCCAACATATGATTCCCAGCACTGTGAAATAAAACATTACATAGAATTATTCCATCAGCATTATAAAATGTGCACAAATATGTGCAATACATTGTAATGTTCCACTGACTAATAGACTAATTCAAGCAAATACAAGAAAAATGGCACCAAAATCTTTTTCTGTATATACCAAAATTAAATACTGATAAAATTTAAAAACTTGTTAAATTACACATGAAAAAACATCAAACAATTTAAACATGTGAAAGGTTAAAATCTCAATACAAATGAGGCAGGTAAGTACATAGTGTTTGTTTTACATAGTTATCAAAAAATGAGCGGTTTCCCTGCTTCATCAGAGTTTTGATGCAGTTTTCTCTGCTTCATCAGAACAATATTTTATAAGATAAATAATGTATATGAATTTCTTAATAATGTATATTTGTATACAAATACTAAAGCTTTGTGACTATAATTTTCTCCTAAAATATGGAATATGTATTGTATTGGCCAGAAACAGAACAACCTTATATTCAAACAGATTATTGCTTGTGAAGACAAAACTTACAGACTTTGAGATGTAATTATAGTTGATAGTGCCTTAAAAGCTGCCGATGTTAGGAAAGCATCTGGCCGACGACTGATGCTGTGTGTCATTGCAATATAAAACACTGTTCGTTCTGTCTGGAGATGTCATTTGCAGCAGCCAGGAGAACTAAGATAGCAGCTGCCCCTGCTTCCTTTAGCCGTGCAGCCTGATGGATTTATGGCATCCCCAGCATCCCTTGTTAGGCTGTGCACAGCTGAAAGGGATTATAGAGGCCAATCAGCTCCTGCCTCAGCCGTGACCTGCTATTGGCTGCTGGGACTTTAAATCCTCTCTGCTCCTAGTCACCAAGGCCTGGTATAGCGTTACTGACCTTTGCCTGTTCCTGACAATCTGCTTGATCTCAGCCTGGACCGACCTTTGCCTGTGATCCCCAACTCTGCTTGTGGCTTTTCTTTTGTACCTCATTTGGTGGACTGATCTCCTGTGTTTGACTTCAGTTTGTTTCTGGATTCCCTGGTATTTCTGTACTGTTTATCGTTTGGCTCCTGGTCAGCTGCCGGCCTATTCGCAGACACCATCTCTTGCGCACTGGGTCAATTCATGGGGCAACTGAGTGCTGGGAGATGCAACTAGTCTCCCAAGGCTGAGCGGGGGCTGCTATAGGTGAAGACTGCAGCATTAGATTGGGGGACTGGTGCTGACCAGGGCCTTACAGCCGATTTCTCTCCAGGAAATAGGATGGTGATACCCTTTAGTGAAAGCAAACACAGCCATATAGTAGTATGGGAGTGTATTGAAAGATCCTGATTCATGCAGGTAAAAGACCTTGTAGCTCTAAAGGGAAATATATATATATATGTGTGTAATAATCTGTCCTTATTGCAGATTACAGATAGAGGAACACATATAATTAAAAAATGTAATCCTTACCAGAAATATTTCTAGGCATTCCTATCTTCAAATAGTAAAGGTCCTCAGGGAAGTAAGAGCCTTGAAGTGGATCCATGTGAGGAGATCAAAGGCAATGTCCAAAGGATCTTTACATATACTCCCATATTGCTATATGGCCATGTTTGCTTTCACTAAAGGGTAATACCATCCTATTTCCACAGGAGAAACCAACAGCTTTTAAAGCACTATCAACTATAATTGCATCTCATAGTCTGTAAGTTTTGTCTTTAAAAGCAACGCTTACGTGAAACACACGCACAGCTTACATTAACACGGTGGTCAGTGGGAACAATTCGTCTTACATTGCTTGCAATTGGGGAGGTTGCCACCCTTACAGATAGTCAAAAAGATCATCGGTGTCAATTAAACTGACCTGAAATTGCTTATTGCCCATGGAACCCCTAGCAACCTCTGGAGGAACCCCGATTGAGAAACATTGCACTAAAGCCACCCACAGTTGCAGACTATCACAATACAAGTGCGTCTATGGGGAGTGGGTCTCCTACTTTTCATGTTGGGCACAGTAAAGACAATAGTAATGAATGAAATATGGAGGGTGAGCATGGTCATTTGACTGTACTAGTGAGGCCACTGGCACCTCTAGGCAGATGCTTACTATCTCTGGTGGCACATCCAACCCTGGGTGTGCATTTTAGCACGCTTAGACGTGAAACCTAAATTTTAGTCAAATAGAGTAGACACAAAACAATCTAGCTCTTTAAATACCTTTTTGTAAAAATGAAAGCAGTATTGGAGCCTGAGTTTGACCAGGCATTAGCCTCCAGCAGTCCCTGTTCAGCAAAACTTAAATTTGAGAGAAAGAACTAGCAATTGCCTGTTGATATGCGAACAAGAAGCTTACTAATAGAAAGCGTTCCAGATCCAGAACAGCAGACTTAGTACAGTATGGGCTGAGAGTAAATGGGCTGGGAGTATCTTATAGTTTAACAAATGTACTGTGGGGGAAGGACTGGATTGAAAGGGTATATTCAACAATTCTGATTTAGGTTTAATATTAGAAAATGGCCCAGAATTTGTTTCTCAGCTGAAAACAGTGGTTCAAGGAAGCCTATTTGAAAAGAAAGAAAGAGAATTACAAGGGAGATGGACAGAATTTATGTGGTTAAAGATTTGTGATTCTGAAATACAGGAACATTGTGACCTGACAACAGTAATTACTGGCCACAAAGCTTTTTTAAGAACAATAAGAATGAAAACAGTCCGAAAAAAGAATTGTGATAACGGCATGACATTTTTTTAGGTGAGTCAATGATGTCAGTTTTGCAGAGCAGATTGTTTAGTTCATGAACAACTTTTACAAATAATTCTTTACTGTCCTTTTTTTTTTTTTTTGCATACATAGCATGTATATGGAAAAAGTGTTTCTCAATAAACCAGGTCCTTTAAGACAATATCCATTTGCAATGTGTGTTGTGCAACTTCTTTAGCCAACAATTACACTGCCCTACTTATAAAAGGGCTAGATTATCTCATTGCTCCCAAGGCTAAAGATTTTCAGTCCCCTCCTCCCCAGTTTGATTTTCTGTTTTTTCCATGTTGCAGTTTTCCCTTAGGGTAAATTCAGACTAGCAGTATAAAAAAGTAACAACTGCTAGGTGTGCAGAAGACATCCCAGGTGCTAGGCTTTTTTAACATTTGCAAATGCTTGTACATTGACAAGTGATTCCAATTAAAGTATATGCAGACGACTGGGAAAGTAAACTGCCCTTGGATACTAAATGTAATGTTCGAAAAAAAAAATCATGGTAACATTTCTGCAAGAAAATTGCCTGGAAAAAGGGATAAAAAACTAAACCATCTGTTCAGATATTAACCTTTTTTAAGCAGTACTGTGCGGTCCTACTTAAAAACAATGGTAGTGTGCCTTACCTTTTGACCTTTTTAAACCATGGTTAGCAGGAAAGTAAGTGAGATTGTCTCTCTAAAAAATCTTAGATATCAGTAAATACGTGTTTTTAAATCTTTCCCTACTCTCTCCAGAATAAAAAATTGTTTTTCACAAATTGCAGTGCAGGTAGCTAAATATTTTCACCAGCATTCACATGGCCAAATTGTAGCAAATTAGATTTATATTATAACTTTCAGAATGGTGACTTACCTCTAAGTTGCTTTCTGCTATTTTCTGTAGCCAGTAGTAGCACAAAATTCCAACAATTGAGATTTTCAGAAGAATATTTCTAAAAAAGGAATAACCATTTATACAATTCAGAATTATTATAACTTAATTCAGAATTTAGAAATAAAATAAGGTTAAAAAGGTCTTACCTAATAATCACTACATAGATTTCATGGTGGGGATACTTGAATTTCTCCACAAGGCCAAACATGGCATAGACCAAGGGCAAGATGAGATTAATAAGGGAGACTACCACTGGAACCAACAATGTTGCTGCTTGTTTTGTTAGCTCATTCAAACTGGAATTCTGTTGAAATAAAAAAATATTGTCTCGAATTATAGAATTACCAGCCATTGCTCCACAAAGATGCAAGCCACTGGTAAATGCAACGATGAGCACCCATCTGCTGAACTACATTATCACTATTACATACTAACTATCATTATTACATGTTTTAAATCACTTTTAGTCCACTGGCTAATTTAAGCCTGTACACATGTTAAATTTCTGATACTGGAAACAATCTTTCATTATTGTTTCCAGTAACAGAAGAATGAATAAGCACTGTACACACAGTATAGTGTTCTGTTCTATGGAGAGAAGAGGGCAACGAATCAGAGAGTGGCACCCAGCTGTGCTCTCTTCCATAAGAAAATACAGTGACCATCCCAGCTCCCTCACTCACTGATTCATCAGGACCTATTTGTGAATTTATGAACGTTAGAGGACCACTATACACATGCTAGATTTCTGCCTAAGTTGAACACATTTGTTCACCTTAGGTAACAATTTAGCACATGTACATAATTGTAACCCCGGAACATTCCAAGGAACCTTAAAGCCCAACTATATATTACATCTTAACAGTCATTAAATAAAGTTAATGTATTTAAATATTTTTAAGAGGTTTCTGCAATTAACTCACTTCCTGTTCCTTAATGGTTATGGTCATAATAATGGGTATCTAAAGACAGGTAAGTTCCAGTGTATTACATTTTTGTATTTGCATGTAGTTATCCAATAGATTATTGGGCCTTTGTTGACAGTGGTATCATGTAAAAGGAACTAGGGACATTCAACAGAACAGTAAAATGTACCCTAAAATACCACTGCTTTGATCATATTACATTTCTCCTAACTAAGCCTTTTAGAAAAAGTTGATACATGGACATACTTTTCATTAGTCCAGCATAATATAAAGAGAGAATACCAGTCCTTGTTTCCTTTAGCACTTTCAGGTTTATTTCTTCATGAAGTCCCCACCACCTAGTTTTCTGTTTACATTCTTGGTTTTACCCATCTGCTTTTCTAATTTTCCTATAAATGTTTAACTATATTTTTTATGGCCACTTTTCCTGATTCTGTTCCACCACAATTGGCTTTTGCATTTTTATTCTCTTATCTTTGTATGCACCATTGACAAGACCATTACCTCCCATCACCATAGAGCAGAACGGTGCTGTATGTACAGCACTCGTTCATGCATCGTGCAGTCCTTAGTAGTTGGAAAGAGTTATGAAAGATCTTTTCCAACGACAATATTTGCAGGTGTGTATGCAGCTTAGGTCTCCTATTTTTTTTTCCAAGGGTACAAAATAAATTACCTGAGTGGATCCTTCTACATGTACACAGAGGAAGTACACTCCAGCACAACAGCCAACTGCCAGCCCTATTGATATAATCCAAGTAACCGAGTGAATGGCAAGACGAGCCAACTTCTGACTAGTAGGAAGCTTGATTTTTTTCAATAATGCTTCTGACAAAGTTTCCTAGAATGAAAATATATTGTAAAAACTTTAAAAATAGGTTCAGATATTTGCAAATATTGGATTGTGCATATAATACCAGATTCCTTATATAGCCAAAACTTTACTGGTATATTAGTGGTATATGGTAAATGAGCATGGTGGTCAGAAGAATGTCACCCTTATATATATACAAAAAGATTATTTGTGCCACCTAAACTGATCTGAAAGTCACAAACTGCTCATTGATCATGGAACCCCTAGCAATCTCTGAAGGAACCTTGGTTGAGAAACACTGCCATAAGACATATACCATACCCAATACCCAGCACAGTGGACTAGGGATGAGCGAGCGAGATTTGTAAGTTCGATCTCGCGGCGAATCGGACTGTTCACGCTTACCAAACATTTAAGCGAGACGGCCTTGTAATTCTCCATGAGGTTGTGTTCGCGTTGAACAAACAAAGAAAAATGCAGGGGGCAGGAATGGCACGGCTGGGAGCGAATCATTTTCTCCCAGGATGCAAGGCAAGGCCTACCAGCCCAATCAGGAAAGACCTGAACACAGGCATATATATACAGGGAAAGAGGGAGGGGTTAGTTACTCCATCTTGTGTTCTGTGTCAGAGAAAGAAGCATGGAGAGAAGTTCATTGTGACAGGGACAGGTTTCTTGAAATATACAGATTGTGCAATTTTTAATGCTAGCTCTTGCTATCTAGCAAAAAAAGCAGAAACATTTCTGTCCTACTCTCCAAAAAAAAAAACCAAATATTTTATTCTGATAGCAATTGCTATGTATCAAAAAGCCAGAAAATTCTCTGTATTTCTCTGAAAAAATACAGATAATTTTCTCTGGTCCCACTTGCTGTCTTTCAAAAAAGCCAGAAAAATGTCTGTATTTCTCTTAAAAAAATACAGATATTTTATTCTGGTCGCACTTGCTATCTATCAAAATAGCCAGAACAATTTCTGTATTTCTCTCAAAAAAAAAAAAATTTTTTTATTATGATCCCACTTGCTATCAAAAAAAAAAAAAAAACAGAAAAATGTCTGTATTCCTCTCAAAAAAATACAGATATTTTATTCTGATCCCACTTGCTATCTATCAAAAAAGCCAGAAAAATGTGCTCCTGATGCTCTTGCTGCTGCCGCCTGTCAGTACTCTATTCACTATTTCACTATAATTGCATTACACGCTTCTCGGTGTCATTGACGATGCACTACACCCAGCTCTAGATGCCAGTTACCAATGCCGTCCACGCTCCTTCCCAAGGCCCACTGCCTCCTCCTCCTGCTGTTGCTGCTGCCTGTCAGTACTCCATTCACTTAAATTGTATTACACACTTCAGGGTGGCATTGGCGATGCACTACACCCAGCTCTAAATGCCAGTTACCAATGCCGTCCACGCTCCTTCCCAAGGCCCACCGCCTCCTCCTCCTGCTGCTGCTGCCGCCTGTCAGTACTCCATTCACTTAAATTGTATTACACACTTCAGGGTGGCATTTACGATGCACTACACCCAGCTCTAGTTGCCAGTTACCAATGCCGTCCACGCTCCTTCCCAAGGCCCACCGCCTCCTCCTCCTGCTGTTGCTGCTGCCTGTCAGTACTCCATTCACTTAAATTGTATTACACACTTCAGGGTGGCATTTACGATGCACTACACCCAGCTCTAGATGCCAGTTACCAATGCCGTCCACGCTCCTTCCCAAGGCCCACCGCCTCCTCCTCCTGCTGCTGCTGCCGCCTGTCAGTACTCCATTCACTTAAATTGTATTACACACTTCAGGGTGGCATTGGCGATGCACTACACCCAGCTCTAAATGCCAGTTACTAATGGGGTCCACGCTCCTTCTCAGAGCCCACCGCCTTCTCTTGCTGCTGTTGCTGCCGCCTGCCAGTACCTCTTTTCACTAAAATTGTAAACTTCTGGGTGGCATCGATGATGCACTACACCCAGCTCTGGATGCCAAATACCAATGCCGCCCACGCTCTGTCTCAGGGTCCACCACCTCCTCCTGCTGCTGCCTCCTGTCAGTACTCCATTCACAAAAAATGTATTACACACTTCAGGGTGGCATTGACGATGCACTACACCCAGCTCTAAATGCCAGTTACCAAATGCCGTCCACACTCTGTCTCAGGGTCCACCGCCTCCTCCTCCTGCTGCTGCTTGTCAGTACTCCATTCACAAAAATGGTATTACACACCTCTGGGTGGCATTGACGATGCACTATACCCAGCTTGAGATGCCAGTTACCAATGCGGTTCCCACTCGGTCTTAGGGCCCCCTGCCTCCTCCTCCTGCTGTTGCTGCTGCCGCCTGTCAGTACTCCATTCACTAAAATTGTACACTTCTGGGTGGCAATGACGATGCACTACACCCAGCTCTCCATGACACACACCAATGCGGTCTCCCTGGCGATAGCTGACCAGAGGCCACACACTGCTACTGCTCTCACTGACCCACTCTCCGTCTCTGGTCCTCCATCCTTTTGCCTCATGTCACCGCACTACATGTCCACAACTTAATGGGTGGCAATACTAATGTCATCTAGGTCATGATGCCAGCTAGCAATTATTATTTTTATGAATAAACAGGATTTATATAGCGTTAAGATATTATGCAGTTATGTAAATTCAAAAGGGGTGCGTACAATAAATAGCAATGCGTTTTCCTGCTGTTTTGACAGCAGAGACTGCTGCTACTGGGTTGAGTTCACCCTTTCTCAATGTCCTAATGTTTGTGCAGCATTCTGGACGCTGTTCATCATGCAAAAATCCTATTTGCCTGCTGTCACTTTGCCTGCCATTTTCTGGAAAACCACAAGGTCTTTTCTAACTTTTGTATTTTTTCCTTGTTGCCACTGTTCTCTTACACTTACCTAGCAAATTTTGTGGTTCTAACATGTATAGAGGCTTTGGTATTATTATTTAACGTTGGTCTGTTGACTTTACTGTATTTCATGAAATCAATAAGCTGAAATTTTGTGAACCAACTAGAAGTTCGAGGAAATTTTTGCGAGACTGTCAGAGGCCTTCTCACTCATCCCTACAGTGGATGGAGAGGATAGTACACTAAGCCCAACACAATGGATACAATACAAAACTGCACACAACAGACACAACACAAAGTGGCACACAAAATATCCTACACAATGGACAAAACATCCATTAACACGCTCCACACTAAACACAGTTGATTCAGCACAAAGCAAACTGTGTCTCCAAATCCAGCTAGCAGATGAAGACAGGCACAAAGTACAATGTACCTGTCTTTGCCCTTGGTGTCAAATCCAATCTTAGAACATTGGTGATATTCAGCTTTTAGAAAAATGGCTCCATTTACAAGAGAGATTATTTTTGAGTCTGCTTTACCAAAATAAATTTGTCCAAAACACAGGAAGCCTTTATCAGTTACACTCAATGTTTAATTTCATATCAGCACTAAAGTACATATAAGGGCAATACCATGGAGCCAGCTTTGTTCCCAGAAATCACAAGTCGTTCATTTGGTAGAAACCAGTTTTACTAGTTAATGCAGGAAACAAGAAACACAATATAGCATAGCAGAGTTTTTCATTTGACACCCATTAGGTCAATAGGTACAAGGAAGTTTGTTTTACTTTATACTCTACCTTTATTTGTGTACTGAGATATTTCTTCTTTAATTTCACAGCCTTTTCATTATTTATACTGAAATCCCAGCTGCACAGCAGTTTTGCGGCGTTTCCCGTAAAGGAAGCAGGGTTAATAAAGTTCTTCCTGAATGACTTTGCCATGCTGAAAAACACAACAAAAAGAACCAAAATACATTTTTACAAGCTTATTTGTATTGTTCTACAAGGAAACATATTGTTGTTAAATATATGGTGATTTTGTAGATCTGGTCTGTGTTTAAAATGATCAGAATTAAAACAATATTATTAAAAACTGTCATGTAATTCTGAAATACTACGCTTTTTCAACTTGTATTGCTTTTTTGAGCCAACAGGTCCAGCTTCGGAGTGCTTTGTGTTGCTTTATCAGTTGTATACAGAGATAAAGGTGAAATTAACACATAGAGATGAATCAATGTGAGCAATCCCTAAGGCTGGGTACACACGTGCAATAATTGTTGTTGGAAAGGATCTTTCACGATCGTTCCAGCGACTAAGGACTGCACGATGCATGAACGGTGCTGTACATACAGCACTTTTCTACGCTATGGAGAGGGGGGGGGATGATGGAGTGGCATTGCACACACAGTGCCATTCTTTTCTTTGCAGAATGGAGGGGGGAGGACCAATGATTAGCATTCCCAATTAGTTGTTCATCAATCAATCATAGCGGATGAAGCATGAACATATATCTGCTTTCCCATCTTTCAATAAATTGTCTCCCTTCTGAATGCTTTTTTGTTCTTAGCAGCTTTTTAGCTAAGATAGGTGTACCTGACCTATCCTGGCCTGTCTATGAGAGGGGAGCCACTGACTGTGCTGAGGCCTTTGTCTCTGAGTCTACATTGCTAATGTAGAATGCTAAACTGAGATTTCACACCTGGAGCAGCAGCAGGATATTACTGGCAGCAGGCTCAAAAGTCTGGAACAGTCGTACATAGTGTTGGGTCTCGACAGGAGTGTAAAGAAGCAACTGGGGTCCTTCTGCCTGCAGCGCGGTCAGGCATTTGTGTGGACCGCCCTGCTTCTAACTAGCTTTCTGGGACGGGGTTCTTCTGCCTGCACCATTGTCAGGCACTTGTCTGGACCTCCCTGCTTCTACCCATGTTTCTGTAGTTTTCAGGAATGAGGTCCTTCTGCCTGAAGCATGGTCAGGCACTTGTGTGGACCACTCTGCTTCTACCTAGCTTTCTGGGATGGGGTCCTTCCCCCTGAAGTGTGGTCAGGCACTTGTGTGGACTGGTCTGCTTCTACCTAGCTTTCTGTAGCTTTCTGGGATGGGGTCCATCTGTCTGAAGTGGGGTCAGGCACTTGTGTGGACCACCCTGCTTCTACCTAGCTTTCTTGGACTGTGTCCTCCTGCCTGCAAATGTCAGGAGCTTGGGTGCAGCACAATCACTGCAGTCCACATAAAATGGCCAGATGGGCCGTATTTTGCCCAAGGGCCTTGTGTTTGACGCCTGTGATCTAAAGCAACAGCTAATTTCTGGTAAAATTTGATCTGGTCAACTAAGTTTCTCACTTAGAAAAATAATAACCACGTCAGGTAAAGACTTTTTTTGTCTACAGTCACCTTCAGTAATTAAATACCAAGATATTAGTTTGCCCTAATTGCTTTATTCGCAGAACTCAGATCTATGGAAAGGAAAGGGTAGAAGGACAAGTAGGAGACAACCTGCTGTGTTCTCCACTATAGGAAATGACAGTGGTTGACTTTCGGTCTTTAGGGATCTGATTTGGGGAATTTTCATCTGGGATAATCACAATAACAGGCAAGGTCACTTTAGGACCCTTGTCACGTGCCCAAATCCTAAGTGCCAAATTATAAGTGCAATGGGAATTAATCCAGGGAATTCCATCATCATCATCATCATCTTCCTCTACTAACATCACTGATGAATTTACCTTCTTCATCTGCCTGCAACTAATGTCCACTTATCTCTCCTACAGGTACGTCTCCCATTCTGCCAAATCTCAGCCCTGTGTATGCAATTGTTTTCCCCTGCAACCCTCATCTGATATTGTATATGGTACGTCTCCCACTCTGCCAAATCTCAGCCCTGTGTATGCAATTGTTTTCCCCTGCAACTCTCATCTGATATTGTATATGGTACGTCTCCCATTGTAGATAAATTTATTGCACCAACTTTAATCTCCTCATAGATTTAACTGTTCACTATCCCTTAGTCCCAGCTGACTGAACATTGATATTTATTGCCCTGCCAACCCCTCCCCTCCCCAGGTTCAACTGATATCCCAAATTCCTTGTTACTCTGATCAGTCCATCCATAATCAGGGCCCAAATCACTTCTATTTACACAACAGGCAAGGTCACATGCCCAAATCTTAAGTGCCAAATTATAAGTGCAATAGGAATTCCATCATCATTATTCTCTACTAACATCACAGAATAATTCACCTTCCTCATCTGCCTGCAACTAATCTCCACTTATCTCTCCTTCTACAGGTATGTCTCCCATTCTGCCAAATCTCAGTCCTGTGTATGCAATTGTTTTCCCCTGCAACTCTCATCTGATTGTATATGGTACGTCTCTCATTCTGCCAAATCTTGGTTCTGTATATGCAATTGTTTTCCCCAGCAACCCTCATCTGATTGTATATGGTAGGTCTCCCATTGTAGATTAATTTATTGCACCAACTTTAATCTCCCCATAAATGTATCTGTTCACTATCCCTTAGTTCCTTATTAAATTCCTGATCAGTCCATCCATAATTAGGGCCCAAAGCACTTCTATTTAAACAACAGGCAAGGTCACCTGCCAAAATTATAAGTGCAATGGGAATTAATCTAGGGAATAAAAGCAGGAATTGGAACAGACTTGGACATACTGTTTTACTCTGCTACTCCAATCTCCTGCCTTTGGACTGATTTATCCACCTGGACTCCAACACTTCCTCTGCTGCTGCCATTCTGAACTAGTATTTCATCAAACCATCTCTTTGACTGAATCATCATATCCCACTCCTGGAACTCAGCAAGTTTACAAGCCTCACTTCAGCCCATATTACAGGACTGCTTCTCATGGACTTCAGTTTGCCACATTGTTTAATGTACGCCTATGGTTCCCTATTATCTGTAAAAATGTATTAGTCACCCTGCTCTCTCTTTGTTGGCACTACTCCCTGTCCTCCGCAGTCTGATATCTTATTGTCTCTCTGCTCTTTCACTCTCCTTATTTCTCTGTCTGTGCTCCTGCACCTTTTTTCTGTACTGCTACTCTCTGGTGACATCTCACCCAACCCGGGTCCCCCACACAGCCTCTCCCTTCCATACACTCTCAGCAAGACACTCTCTTCTCCTAACCTCATCCCCATTCACCCTACCCATAAGTTCTTATCCCCTCTCTCTGGCAGTCTATGGAATGCCAGATCTGTTGGCAATAAACTAGGCTCTATACACAACCTTATCCTTTATAAATCTCTGAACTTTCTGACTCTCACTGAAACCCCTAGACCTGGCAACAAAGTAGGGAGTGGTGTGGGTCTCATTCTCCCACCTACCCCACTCACTCATTTTCAAATCTTTTGAAGTCCAATCTGTCCGTCTCTTTAGGTTCTTACCCCTCATTGTTGCTGTTCTCTACTGCCCCCCCGGCCCAGTATCACAATTTTTGGACAACTTTGCATCCTGGCTCCCACACCTTCATCCTTGCTAACTTTAATGTTGCAATGGATGAGCCCAACCTTCCCTCCTCAGCAAAACTGCTCTCGATTACTTCCTCATTTGGATTCACTCAGAACATCAATGGCCCCACACACATAGCCAGACACACTATGGACCTAGTATTTTCTAAACTCCGCAACCTCACCCTCCTTGACAACTCACCATTTCCCCTTTCTGATCAAAACCTTATCCTAAACCTATCGAAATCTTGCCCTCCCTTGTCACATCCCAGACCTGGTTAATGGCAGAGAGATATCCGTAAACTTGACCACAACCTTTTCTCAAACTGCCTTGCGTCCCTAACCCCCGCTCTCCCAAAACCACCTCCCCAGATGAAGCTGCCACCATGTTAAACCACCCTCTTTTCTTGGCTTTGGATAAAGTTGCCCCTGCCACCTTCCGCTACCCCCGCCCTCCCGACCCTGGCACAACACTCACACCAAATGGCTACAAAAGACTGTTCATGCAGCTGAGCGTAAGCGCTGACTTCATGGACTACAAAGCCAAGCTACAAAGCTTTAACACTGGGCTCACTGTCACCAAGCAAAATTATTTCTTCGCTGTCATTTCCTCTCCAACCCACCCAACCTCTTCGCAACAACTGACTCCCTCCTTAACCCCACACCTGCTCCCCCCGCAACATCCTTCTCTGCCGAAGACATTGCCACCTACTTTAGAGATGAATTAGACAAAATAAGACATGATGTCTCTGCTCACCGGGCCACTCCAACCATACCCACCCCTTCCACCTGTAAAACATTACTGGCCTCCCTCAGCCCTGTTACTGTGGACGAAGTCTCCTCTCTCATCATCTCCATCTACTACCTGTCCACTTGACCCAATTCCCTCGGATCTACTCCGTGCCTATTCCTCCACCCCTGCCCTGACCGAACTATTCAACCTCTCCCTTTCTATTGGTAAATACCCCTCAGCTTTCAAACATGCCATAATTCCCTCTATCCTGAAGAAACCCTCACTAGACCCCTCCCTACCCTCTAACTACTGTCCTATTTTCCTTCTCCCATATGTCTCCAAACTTCTTGAACGCCTTGTCTACAAAAGACTCACCAATGACCTCATCAGAGCTAAGTCTCAAGGCAACTTTTCCCTGCTCCTTCGCCTTGATCTTTCCTCTGCTTTTGACACTGTTGATCACCCCCTTCTAATACAAATCATGCACTCCACTGGTATCAGTGACACTGCTCTCTCTTGGTTTGCTTATCTGTCTGACCGCTCCTTTCAAGTTTCTTTCAATGGTAATTCCTCCTCGCCCACTCTCCTCCCTGTTGGTGTTCCCCAAGGGTCAGTCCTTGGACCAGTTCTCTTTTCTCTGTATACCTCCTCTCTCAATAGTCTCATGTCCTCTTTTGGCTTACAGTACCATCTGTATGCTGATGACACTCAAATCTGTCTATCTACCCCTGACCTGTCTCCCTCAGTCCTGGATAAGGTCTCATGCTGCCTGTCAGCCATTTCATCATGGATGTCTGACCGATTTTTGAAACTCAACCTGGATAAAACAGAACTCATCATCCCCCCCCCCCCCTTCAAATTCCAAATCTCCCCCTGGCATAATTCTATCTGTTAACACTGTTATTCCCCCCTCCCTTCAGGCACGTTGTCTTGGTGTCACCTTTGACTCTGCCCTCTCATTTACCCCCCATATTCAGAACATTCTAGGTCCTGTCACTTTCATCTATGCAACATATCTAAAATCTGCCCCTACCTGTCCCCTGAGACCACCAAACTCCTTGTACCTGCTCTTATCATCTCTCGTCTGGACTACTGTAACCTCCTCCTCTCTGGTATTCCACTAACCTGACTCTCTCCTCTTCAATCTATTATGAATGCTGCAGCCAGACTCATCTATCCCTCCCTCTGCTCCTCCTCCTCTGCATCTCTTTGCAGATCTCTACACTGGCTTCCATTTCACCTTAGAATCAAATTCAAGCTCCTGTGCTTTGTCTTCAAATCCCTACACAGTTATTGTCCCACTTACATTTCTGACCTGGTAAAAAAAAGTACTCCCCCAGCTGCTCCCTCCGCTCCTCCAATGACCTACTAATGACTTCCTCACTCATAACCTCATCACACGCATAGATACAAGACTTCTCCAGAGCTGCCCCAACTCTCTGGAATGGTCTTCCTTTTCTTCGTCCTTGGCTTGCTCCTACTTTCTGCTTATTTGAAAGAGTACTCAAAACCCATTTTTTCAAACTTGCCCACCCATCTTCTTCTGTCCTTTGAAACCATCACTACTTCCCACCATTACATATCTCCCATCCTATTGTGTGTAAATTCCCCCACCTACTAGATTGTAAGCTCTTTGGGGCAGGGTCCTCTCTTCCAGTATCACTGTCAGTATTAGCCTGTCATTTGCAACCCCTATTGGGCTTTGTAATATGTTGGCGCTATATAAATCCTGTTTATTAATGATAATAATTCCTGAGCAACAATAATTTGTCTTGTGTACGTGGCTTCAAAGAATGAACATTGACCCTGTGCTTTTCCACAATAATTGTTTTATTACTCTAGCTTCTGTTATCAGTGTTGGAGCTCCTTTAAGGTATTCAACCTAGTATTCCTTTAATCTCTTCTGTTTCATCTTTTAATGAAAAAGTGTAATCTTTTAATGTATTTTTAGTCATACATAAAAGGGATTAACTAAATGTAGTGTATGAAAATAGGGGCAGCTATAGCAATACACATAAGCTCTTTTTTTGCTTGCACCTTTTGCTGTTTGAAGACATACAGCTCAGCCTGAAAATCTCTTTGTGAAGCATGAACATATATTCACTTTCCCACCTTTCATTAAATTGTCTCCCTTCTGCATCAACATTTCTCTTGTTGGACATTTTGGGAGTGATTGCTTTTTTGTTCTTAGCACCTTTTTCTGAGATAGGTGTACCTAATCTATCCTGGCCTGTCTATGTGAGGTTAGCCACTGACTGTGCTGAGGTGGAGTCTGGAGACATTGCTAATGTAGCATCCCACAGAGATTCCACACCTGGAGCAGCAGAAGGATACTACTGGCAGAAGAATCGGGACTCTGGAACAGTGGTGCTTAGTGCTGGGTCTCGACAGGAGTGTGAAGAAGCAACTGGGGTCCTTCTACCTGCAGCATGGTCAGGCACTTGTGTGGACCACCCTGCTTCTATCTAGCTTTCTGTGACGGAGTCCTTCTACCTGCAACGTGGTCAGGCACTTGTGTGAACCTCCCTGCTTCTACCTAGCTTTCTGGGATGAGGTCCTTCCCCCTGAAGCATGGTCTGACACTTGTGTGGACCTCCCTGCTTCTACCTAGCTTTCTGGGACGGGATCCTTCTCCCTGAAGCGTGGTCAGGCACTTGTGTGGACCCCCCTTGCTTCTATCTAGCTTTCTGTAGTTTCCTGGATGGGTTCCATCTGCCTGAAGCATGGTCAGGCACTTGTGTGGACCGCTCTGCTTTTACCTAGTGTTGTGGGACGGGGTCCTGCTGCCTGAAGCGTGGTCAGGCACTTGTGTGGACTACCCAGCTTCTGCCTAGCTTTCTGGGACGTGGTCTTTCTGCCTGAAGTGTGGTCAGGCACTTGTGTGGGCCGCGCTGCTTCTACCTAGCTTTTTGGGACTTTGTCCTCCTGCCTGCCTGTGTCCTTTTGTTAGTTGTTTGGATGCAACACGGTCACCGCAGGCCACATAAAATGGCCATAAGGGCTGGATTTGGCCCATGGGCCATGTGTTTGACACCTGTGACCTAAAGCAACAGCTAATTTCTGATAAAATTTGATCTGGTCAACCAAGTTTCTCAGAAAAATAATTAAACGTCAGGTAAAAACTATCTTTTGTCTATAGTCACCTTCAGTAATTAAATACCAAGATACTGAAAGCACCCGATCACCTTGAGAGGGATCTCCTGCTCACTGAGCAGGTAGTTACTGGCTTAGATGTGGAGGGTGAAGAGGTTAATCAGGATGAACATGTAGGGAGATAGGTTAATGTAGTTAGAGGGAGTGGTGGGGCACCCAGCAAAAGAAGGCCAGCCCTGTGCTTGAGCACCCTAACATGTTTGCAAAGTTATGTGAAGATGTGCAGGTGGCAACTCTAGATGGTACTGCTAACATCCGGGACACTGACACATCCGGGGTTACTGTTAACAGACGGGAGAGCAGCACATCTAGTAGTGGAGGGGAGGGAAATGCAGGAAGGAAAAGACAATTGGTTGTCAAAGGGAATTCTATGATCAGCATGACTGATAGAATAGTTTGTTGCCCGGACCCCTTCAACCGAATGGTTTGGTGTCTCCCTGGTGCCAGGGTTCCTCATGTGGTACACCAAGTGGACAAATTACTGGGAGGGGCCATACAGGAACCAGCTGTCTTGGTCTATTTTGGAAGCAATGACAAGATAGATGGAAGATGGAGGATCCTTAAAAATCAGTTTAAAAACTAGGTTTCAAGTTGAAGGAAAGGACCTCCAAGGTAATGTTTTCTGGAATATTACCTGTACCATGCGCAACACAGGAAAGGCAGAGGGAGCTTAGGCAGCTAAACGCATGGCTTGAGTCCTGGTGCAAAAAGCAAGGGTTTGGGTACATGGAGCACTGTACTGACTTTTCATTGGGGTACAACCTGTATGCCAGAGATGGTTTTCACCTAATTGAAAGGGGGTCAGCTGTGCTAGGGGAAAGGTTTAGGGGAATAGTGGAGGGATATTTAAACTAGGAAAAAGGGGGTGGGACAGGTAAATAAGGTGGCAGAAAGGTTCAGGGTCAGCAGTCAGCCACTAGTAGAGGGTGGATTGGGGATAGTTGGGGGGAGGGATATGGATAAATGTATGGAGCTTCCCATGTTACAAACAAACAATGGATTGTGCAGTACGAGTTGTACTGAAAAACAAAACAATTTGGCAAACAATGCTAGTAAATGCAGCAATGGTTTAAAGAGCCTGTTCATGCTAGAAGTCTAGCAAACAAAATAGAGGAGTTGGAAGCCTTAATGAGTGAAGAGCATTATGACTTTGTTGGCATTGCTGAATTCTGGCTTTGTCCTTCGCATGACTAGGCTGTCAATATTTCTGGTTATACTCTCTTTCATAAAGACTGAGTTAAATGAAACGATGGTAGTGTCTGTTTGTATCTGAGAAGTGATCTGAAAGTGAATGTGAAAAAAGAAATTGCAGATGGAACACGTGATGAGGTTGAGGCATTATGGGTGGAGTTGAATGTGGGGTTGAATAACACACAATTAATTATTGCAGTCTGATATAGGCCCCCAGTTCTAAGAAAGAAATCGAAAATTAACTACTAGCACAGATAGAAAAAAGTGTTTTAATCAAGGCAGATTTCAACTACCCTGACATTGACTGGAGTAATGGCACTACAGAAACAGCAAAAGGGAGGAAATTTGTGAATTTAATACAAGATAATTTTAAGGAACAATCTATAGAAGCCCCAACTAGAAATGATACTCTGCTGGACCTAGTTCTTTCTAACAATGTAGAGCTTATAACAAATGTGCATATAAAAGAGAATCTGGGTAGCAGTGACCATAATATGATTTAATGTAAGCTGTAAACAGAAAGCAAAAACAGTAAAGATAAAAACATTTAATTTTAAGAGAGCAAATTTTCCATTATTAAGGACGGCTCTCTGTGACTTGGACTGGGAGACAATATTGTCCTCAAAGAACACAGACGATAAATGGGAATGTTTCAAGTCTGTTCTACAAAAGCACACTGAAAAATATTTTCCAATGGGTAATAAATTTAAGAGGCTAAAACCTATGTGGCTCACAGCTGATGTTAAAAAGCCATAAGGAACAAGAAAATGGCATTCCAAAAATATAAAACTGAAGGATCACCTTCATCGTTTGAGAACAATAAAAAATATAACAAAAGATGTAAAAAAGAAAAAAAAAATGTGTAAAACTTCAAAATGAAAGACAGATTGCAAAGGAAAGTAAGACAAACCCCCGACACATTTTAAATATATTAACAGCAAAAAGATCAGGTCAGAGTATGTAGGCCCCTTGAAGAGGATGTCTTTGGGTTGGTAACTGGGGATAAAGTAAAGGCAGATTTACTAAACACTTTTTTTTTAGTTCTGTGTACACAAAAGAAAATGGCAGAGCTCAAGTCCAAATTCATAATAGCAATGTCACTGCCTTAAATGAGTCACAATGGCTCAACGCCCATAGTTGGACAGGTCCTAGAGAGTTTGATAAAGAACCACATAGGGGAGTTTCCGCTAGAAAATATTAATATAAGTGATAGTCAGCTTCAAGACAGAAAGACAGAAGTTGTCAAACAAATTTACTCTCATTTTATGAGGAAGTAAACCGGTAGACAGTGGAAAAGCAGTTGATATAGTGTACTTGGATTTTGCTAAAGCATTTGACACTGTACCCCACAGACCGTTAATATGCAAGTTAGGGTCAATAGGTTCACAAAAGTCAATCTGTAAATGGATAGAGAACTGGCTTAAAGATTGCATCCAGAGAGTTGTAATTAATGATTCATACTCTGATTGGTCTAAGGGTATTAGTGGTGTACCCCAGGATTCAGTGTTGGGACCTTTAGTGTTTAACATCTTTATAAATGATATAGAGTTTGGGATTTCTGTGTTTGCAGGTGACACCAAACTATGTAATGGAATTAAGTCCATACAGGATGTCTATAATCTACAAGCAGACCTGGATGTACTGTGTGATTGAGCGGCTATGTCCCAAATGACATTTGATATAAATAAATGTAAAATTTATGCACTTGGCAGCTAACAACATGCATGATTCATACTGTCTAGGGGTAATACATTTGGGGGAGTCAGAAATGGAAAAGGATCTGGCGGTTCTGGTGGATCATAGACTTAATACCAGCATGCAATGCCAAGCTGCAATATCCAAAGCTAATAAAGTGCATTTTTTTTATTAAAAGAGAATAGACTGCAGAGATGAAGACATAATCCTGCCCCTGTACAAAGCATTGGTCACACCACATCTGGAATATGCAGTCCAGTTTTGGGCACCAGTTCACAAAAAGGACATTGTGGAATTGGAGAGATTGCAGCGAAGGTCAAATAAACTAATAAAAGGAATGGAGAAGCTCAGCTTTGAGTGAAGCTTTGCTTAACTGAATCTATTCTCCCTTGTGAAGAGACGTTTAAGGGGGGATATGATCACCCTGTATAAATATAAAAATGGTCCACATAGAGAACTCCCTTCCTAATTATTCACTTTGAGATCATTACAAAAAACAAGAGGGCACTCTTTGCGTCTGGAGAAGTTTAAGCTCCGGATAAGGAAAGGATTCTTCACTGTGAGGTCTTTGAAAATTTGTAATCGGCTCCCTCAGAAAGTAGTTTCAGTAACTACTATAGATTGCTTTAAGAAAAAGCTGGATGTTTTTCTAGAAGCAAAGAATATAACTGTGGATTAAGGATTTAAAGTAAAAATAACAGAGACTGCTGATCCAGGGAACATCTGATTGCCACCTGGAATCAGGAGGATTTTTTATCCCTTGTTGAAGCAAATTGTACCAAGGGTTTTTTTTTGCCTTCCTGGACCAGCAATGTCTTTTAGGGTTTTAAATCTGGGATATGTTTATTTCCCTAATGGTTGAACTTGATGGACTTGTTTCTTTTTTCAACCTAACCTACTATGTAACTATACAAAGGAAAGGTGAGAAAGACAAGTAGGAGACAGCCTGCTGTGTTGTCCCCCGTTGGAAATGACAGTGGTTGACTTTCAGTCTTTAGGGATCCTATTGGGGGACTTGGGAATTTTCACCTGAGATGATCACAATCATTAATCCCGAGCAACAATATTTTATTACTCCAGCTTCTGTTGTCAGTGTTGGAGCTCCTCTCTTCTTTTTCATCTTTTAACGCAAAAGTGTAATCTTTTAATGTATTTTTAGTCATAGAGATTATCTAAATGCAGTTTATGAAAATAGGGGCAGCTATAGGAATACACATAAGCTTGTTTTTTTTCGCTTGGGTCTTTTGCTATCTGAAGACATAAAGCTCAGTCTGATAATTTGCTACTTTGCTAATTTGATAAGTTCCATACAGATATCAGATGGGCATCACATCACCATTGCTGTAAATGATCTTTCGTGGTAATTTACAGTGACAGATAAATGAGTGAGCACTATACACACAGCATTATTGTGTTCAATGGGGGGGGGGGCACCCCACCCCACCCCACCCCACCCCACCACACCCCACTGTGTTCTCCTCAAAAGGACTGCAAATTTCCAAGCATAACATTATTTTGTATATTATGAATAAAGTTTTATGCTCATCGTGTATGTAGACTCTGATTCCTGCTTTGTAATGCTAAAGAATGGTTGTGCTCAGTACTTGGATTTAAAATCCTTTAATCATGGATGCCCTTGAGTGGTCTGTATGCAAACGCAGTCAGCCTAGGAATGCCTACCCATCCAGAGTGACATCTGCCCATCAAGGAATTTTGATATTTTCAAATCCCCTACTAAAAGCAATTGTACTGCTTACATTGGGGTTGAGAGCTCTAAAAGCAGAACTAAACCCTGCTATACTTGTCCTGGTTCCATCGCAGGACACCGCCGTCTTCTTCCATCTTCTCTTCATAGATACAATCTTTGGCCAGGCCAAGATGATGTAATTACTGCACAGACCTACAGGAGTTCCCTTCAGTCTCGGTAAGCGCAGGGGAAGCTGGGATTGCCAGGTATCCTGGCAACCAATGCTGAGCTGCGCATACACGGATCAGTGTTTTTCACAGTTCCCTGGAGCGAGCAGGCAGCTAAGAATATTTATTGCAGAGGAAATATTGCCTGTCCCTTTCTGCAATAATGTCCTGTCTGATCAAAAATTCGTAGAAGTGCAGCCCTATTTCTGCTTTAGGAGAGATACTAAGGCTGCGTACACACGTACAATATATGTCGTTGGAACGAACGATCTACGAAATATCGTTCAATAATTAACAAAAAAGGCAACAATGACTGGTGAACAACGCCGTCGAACGAGGAATCTTACTGGAAATGATTGAACGACTATCCCGGCGGATCTGATTGGGCGACGATTGTTTGTAATCTATTGTGTGTACAGTCGTTCAGTGATGGTGGTTCTGTGATACACTTCCCCTGTACATGTCACTTCCTGCATCCTGCACTTCCTGTTTGAACGATCGTTTCTAGTATGTGTATATTATTGATGGATTATATTTGAATGATCATATCGTTACAGCATGTACAGAATCGTGCACAATACGTTCAAAATGATTGTGAATAATCGTTGATCAGTCGTTAATGGTTTATTTTCAAACAATAATTATTGCATGTGTGTCCCTACCGTATTTTCCGGCGTATAAGACGACTTTTTAATCCCGAAAAATCTGTGCCAAAGTCAGGGGTCGTCTTTTACGCCGGGTACCAATACTTACCTGCAGCTTGCTTCAGGTCCGGTGTCCCCGCGAGTCCTCCTTCACGTCCGGAGTCCTGTGCAGCTTGCGCGAGTCCTCCTGTGCAGCAACGCGAGCCTGCACAGGAGGACGTGAGCCTGGATTGGCTCTCCAGTGGAGAGCCTGGATTGGCTCTTCACTGGAACACGCCCATTCATTAAAGGAACGCGCCCATTCATTACTTAGAACTAGTACTGTACTGTTCCTTCTACCTCTCAGTTCTCGCACAGTCTCAGTTCTCGCATAGTGAGATTTGACAGGCAGAAGGAACAGTACAATACTGGGCGTATAACACGACCCCCAACTGATTGGTTACAGTGGGGGGTCGTCTTTTACGCCCAGTCGCCTTATACACCTGAAAATACGGTAGCTTATGTCACAGTGCTAGGATGTTTTCAGTAGACTATGTATTGCACCCTTGCACCCCCTCCAGCCGTGATCTGCCTGTATTGTGTAAGGAATCGAAGAGACCAAGTGATGATGCCACTAAGACTGAAAAGATATCTGTAATGCAAACAGAAAAGTTTCATTTAAAAATGTTGTTAGCAAGTTGAGGGGGTGGGAAGAAGGAAGAAGGGTAGGCAAAATAAAAGTAGAACTTCAACTTTAAGTAGCCATATTATTCACCCTAAAAAGAATAAAAAAAGACTCGGTTACAGTGGCGAACAGGCTGGTGAAAATGGTGCCACTGCAGGAGCCCCCCTGACACACACACACACACACAGGGGCTCCAAGTCAGGTTGACAGGGGGGCTCCAGGTAATTTATTGGCTTTTGATTGGCTTTCATTTGCTTCAGATGGGGTTTTCATCACCATATAAGTCTTAAGGAATACAAATGGAATTTGGAGCAGGTCAGGCGCATGTCAGAAGGAGACAAATTGCAGGTCAGATGGTCCTGTCAGTGAATTATAAAAAATCTCAGAAGCATCCTAAACTGATGCCATTCACATATGCCCAATTTAAATTGACCCAGGCTCTATAATTATGGTATGATTGCAGAAAAATAACCAAAAAACATTTTTTAAACTCTCCAATGCTAGATAAGAGCCTCCCACATTATCTGCTGACATTTGTTTAACCTTTAAATTTCATTGGGTTGTACAGTCCAATCTAAGAATTTGTTCTTCAAAGCTAGATACATAAATATGCTTGGTTTGCACAATTATGTAGGCTTATACCTATAGAACAAGTGTTAGCTTAGAGTAAATATTAAAACTGGCTGGAATTTTCCCAGGATAGCTAAATATTATTTTTAAATAATAACATTTATGGCAGGATCTGAAGGTGAGATGATGATCATTACCTGGTTAGCCAATTCTGGATAAATAAGAGAAGATAATTATTAAGCTTTATATAGATTTTACCAATAAAGCCCTGGTGCTACATTCTCTGTGTTAGGCCATGTTCAGACCTCCTTTTTTTTAATCTTTTGTAAGTATTTTTACAACCTGCAAATGATTACGAAAGCATTGTAAAAATAGTTTTAAATAAAAAGGAATGGGTCTGGTTTTTTTGTGCATGCTTTCACAGGCTTTAGGCTTTTACAAGTGTTGGTTCACAAGCACCATGTAGCATCCAGGGTCGTTTTTGCCTTGGTTGCTCCATTTTTAAATAGCCTCAAAAAGACTATATCACTCATCCAAGTGAATATATCATATAATAGAGCCCTGCTCTGTATGTAGTAGTAGAGATGCTTTATTTCTTACCTGAAAAGCAGGATAAGGAAGCAGGTAGACAGATACAATCCAATAGTGAAGATATATGCAAGCTGCATATTATAAGGTGCAAGATTTGCCTCCTTCCTGATGGTGTCATTTGTGTAAAATCCATAATACAAAACTGTTTTTTCAAAATATCCCTAAAAATGAAAAACAAAGTTTAATGCAATTACAAGGATAAGGTTCTTTAATTTAGGCAATTTTCAAATATCATTGTAATCAGCTAAAAATAACTGTGTATGTAGATAAATGTGTTTACTGCATGATGGTTAGTTTTATTTTGTCTTGAATGGAGCAATATTGACAACTGCCCATACAATTACACAGATCTTTTGAATGTAATCATGTTTGGGCTTTTTGTCGAGTCCATTTTCTTTAACTTTTTCTCAGGATACCAGGGTGTTAGAGATTGACTTGGTTCCCCAAGCTACAGCATATGTGCATAGCTGCAGAGAGGGGCATGGAGCAAAACTGTATTCACCATGGTAGATAGCAGGGTGGTGGTGAAGTGTGCAGACAGAAGCGGTCTACTGTATAGTATTCAGTATTCAGTATGGAGGGTCGTGATTTATGGCAGCCTTCTGTTTAATAGATAAGTTGTCTTCTCTATCATTACTAACCTCTCCATTCTGGTTGTTGTTAATAGGCAGTATTATTTAATAGCTGTTTGGGGTTGTTAATATGTGTATATCCCTCTAACTGGGCACACATACTTCAACTTGCCCATCCACAATGTTTTGCAGACCTTTTCCCCCTGCCAAGAAATATACTAGGCGCAGCTCTTCCCCAAATTTCTGAAATATGTTACAGATGCCCCCATGCTATCTATTAAAAATTGGTGACCAGAAATGTAAAAATGTATGTTGACAACCCCAGACTAAAGCATGTAGTTCAAATCTGTCCCATTGTAATCCAAGAAACAGATCATACAGTTTATGCTGTCCCTACTAGTTTTTCTTAGATTATGTTTGATGTAAAAAGTAACTGTTGAAGTAAAAAATACAAGAAGCTGGCTATTGGTTTGTATCCTTAAAGCCCTATTGACCTGCTAAGTGCTGCAGCAAAGGCTAAAATACTTTGTACTGGTAACACATAGGAGAGTCAAAAATTTGTGCACAAACACAAGCAAGAATGACTTCCTTAAAAAAAAGCAGTGTTAGTTCTTGGTGAGGTTGACCTTTAAAAGTTAGTCACCTGTTGGCTGTGCTAAGTTCCTTGAAAACTCCCTTGGAAGAAATTACTACTAGCTGTTTATAGGATTGCAGCTATAAGGGAAATATATTACTACTTTACAATGCTAGCAAAGTCAATGGCCAGAGATGTTGCCTACAAATTATATTGTCACATGAGAAATTCAAAGCAGGATCACTATTGGTCGTTTGTCCTACAATCGCTTGTCCTACTTGATCCCCTTTTCATAGAACAGTACGGCTCAGTGTGTACAGTGCTCATTCGTTCATCTGTCATTCTTTGTTACTGAAAAATATCATAAAATATCATTTCCAGCTAAATTGCATGTGTGTACACAGACTTGTTCTACTAAATCATCAGCCATGGTGGTGTCCATTATCAGCTATGGTGATAGTAAATAGGGGCTTACATTGCCATGACTGCAACAGCTAGGTAGAACTTTAGATAAGGACAGGGGTAGGCAAACTCCGGTCTTTAGGCCGGATACGGCCTAGCCAGTAATTCAGTCTGGCCTAACGCCCCCCTAGTTATTTATTGATGAATCCAGCCTAATTGAATTGTCGCGTTATCATGTGTTCCCGCAATATCATCGAGTTCCTGCACAGTAATGCCAATTACTATGCCTAAAGAGCAGAAGCAACGCGACAAAACTCTGCCAAAACAGATCTAGATTGATTTGTTATTGTTGCTGTTAATATAGTCAATCCTCAGGAGATGATCAGATGTTTAATACTTTTCTGCACACTTTTCATTACACTCTCCAATCTCAAAAAAAGTTCATAGCAGGTACAGAGGCCAGAAAAATAGAATTCAGCAGACCATTACACTGCAGGTTAACATAGGGAAAAAAAGACATACTACACAAAGACAGAAATTTGAATGACCACGAAAAACACCCTAATTAGTACTTACAGCTCCTGTGAGAAGTTCCAGTCCAGAAAATGATAAGTTGTTGAGTGGCATGTCAACAAACTGTGGAATAGTTATAAAACTAAAGTTCACAATAAATGAGAATATGTTGAAGAGCAACAGCCACTTGAGGAAAACAAAGTAAGACAGAATACTTGATCCAAATTTGCCTTCTATGACTTTCAAGGTACTATGCCAAAGTCCTAACATTTCAAAGACGTCTGAAGCGGCTTGCTTGAATCTCCTGAAGGACTGATTGAAGAGACATGAGAAAAATACATAGGCTTAGGTAGTACACAACATCAAATGTTACTTTTCTGAAATCAGATGTGGACTAACATCTCATATGTATTTTTATAGTTTTTTTTCAATCTTTGTAACTTTACAACTTTATGAATACATTGTGATTTTGCCAAAATCATCCATGTTCAGATTTTACTTTTAATGGGGTGACATCTGTTTCCCAGTTGATATATTGTCACATTTTCTCCTGGTGGTAACTGTAAGTGGCAACACTGATGCACTATTCTCATGATTGGTAAGCTAGTCTATAGCAATGATGTGCAGCTGAGGTTGGAGCAAGTGCAGAAAGCATAGGAATATTCTGGAACATTTTCTTAGTTTTTATTTATTTTGTATTCTTTTGGCTTGATATTTGATGTTATAATACAGTGTGTGCAATACAAAAAAAGATTTTTGAATAATAGCCTGTCTATCCAACTTACATATGTAGATTGGTATCTCCTGATCCAAAAGGTTCTTCACCTATTTTAGCAGTTTACAGTTCCTTGTTAAGCTTATATAGGAAGCCAGGTTATCAGATAGTGATCTTCTCTAAAGCCTTTCTTTGTTTGCATACTACAGTAGATAATCTAGTGTTAGTAAACACTGTGTTATTTTTAAGGGTATGCAGCACATCAGATGTTAATAGGAGGTGAATTAGTACACTCGCTACACTGGTTTTGTTCCAACAGTTGCTCGAAAGAACTACAATTGATCATTTTGAGCAGCAGGTTTTGAGTATCTGTATAAAGCTTAAAGCTAGTGCAATAACATGAAGAGCAAATTAACATCAAGATACGATTGTGATTTTAGGAATGTTTGCAGTAACTGGAGTAGGGGGCATTGCTGACAGTGAAAATATCAGTCAACAGCCTATATTAACAAAAAAGAAGCAGAACCCATCCTGGAATTCTCAAAAAAAGGAGAAAAGTACAGTACATCAGTTACTATTAGTTAAAAACTGTAGTGGCTTCCCAGGGCCCAATGATTTTCATGAAGCCTGGCATCTGCATATCCGACTGGCGACTGATATATGCACATGTGCACTGCATTCCTTTTAAAAGAAGCATTACTTTTCAAGCAGTAAAGTATGTAAAAAATTTAAAATAAAGATATATGGTACATTATAAATAAAATGTTAAAAGGGAAAATAGTTAAACAAGAAAAGAAAAAAGACTTACCAATTGAATACTATAAAGACATCCTGAACAGCAGTTCATTTCAGGACCATCTTTTGAAGATTTCTGTTTTATTTTCATAACTTGGTTCCTGCAGAGAATAACCTTTTATGTAATCATACATACACTGTCTTTTGCAGCCTTTCTATAATCCTATCATCATTTTTTTTAAATGAATACATTTTTATTATAGGTGCATATTGTAATGGCAGTTTTAATAGGCAGTTGTGCAGTACTTTCATTGGCAACTAAAACCCTAAATCCAACAGGCAGGGGAAATTGTGACGAATGCCCTTTCAGCCCACACCCCTGCGCACAGACATTCCAGCACGCTCAGCAACAGTACACGCACTAGCAGGCTGAGAAGGGCCGCCACAGGACAAGGTTAACCACTCTGTTACCCCTTGCCCAACAAACCATCACAGGTAGACTGCCACCACATGCTTAGGCAGAAGAATGCACTCTTACCCTGGACAACCGCAGTTATGCTTCTGCTTCTTTAATACTGTCTGTGTCACATGCTGCCACTCTAAACAGGGATGTCCCAGAAATCATCAATGTTTATAGTAGCATTTTTCGGGTTAGCAAGTTACTCTATTTCTACTTGGAGCATTCTAAGATTCAGTTTACAGATTTCATAGTGTTTAACCACCTGGGCGATTACCCTGAACCTGGTTCAGGTCAAGAAAACTTGCTAAAAGCGTTTACCCCGAACCAGGTTCAGGGTAGCTAAAAATAGAAACAAGCGTTACAGTGCAATCTGATTGTCATACAACATTGTATGACAATTGGATTACAACTGAAAAAATACTTACCTTGTCCCCGCAGCTCCTTCGGAGACGTCTGTCCTCTTCTGTCTTCTCCCAGCGCGTGCAGTGACGATCTCCAGGGTTTCCCGGTGACGTCGCTACATGCGTCGGTGCAGGTGGGAGGCGGGGCAGGAAATTTAAATTTGTTCCCACAAATTTAAATCACTTTGTATTGGATTCAATACAAAAAAGCTGTATTGAGTCCAATACAAAGAAATCTTTAAATAATATATATATAATTGTATTATTTATATATATTATATAAGCTACTGTACAGTTAAATTACTTTACACACTATTTTTTATTTTTTTTATAATGTTTTATAAATTTTTTTTTAACGTTTATCAAATTTATAAAATTTTGGACATATTTCGGTGAGTTATGCCTAAGAATTATAGCCTACAATCTAAAATAAATTTCCATGAAAAAATGTAACGCTTTTTGCATGGAAGTACGGAAAGAATTAGAACACCCGGCGTTTGTGTACGCGTCCCTCTGCGATTGCTGATGATGTCAGTGCAGGAAATTCAAATATTTTATATTGGATCCAATACAATGTCCTGTATCCAATCCAATAAAAAATAATAGAAAATATATTTATGTGGTTTTGTCTATAGGTGACTTAGGACTCTGTTTTAAAATTTACCACACTAGGGAGGTGTTTTAGAAAAGTATATTACTATACAGTATACCGAATTATTGCATTTTCAGTATTTATTTATTTATGCATTCTTGTTTACGCTGATTTTTGTGTTTTTTATTTAATTTTATTAAAAGTAATTTTTTTTTACCTGATTGTGTGTTTTAAACTTTAATATATTCATGATATCTACTAGACCCTTGTTTGGACATATTTCTGTAAGTTACAGGTCTACAATTTATAAACAAAAATTCATGAAAACCAGTGTATCCAGAAATCCAGACATCCGTAAAACACCCACGAGGTTATTATGTAAAAACATACAAAAACACTGTGCATGAACAAATACAAAACAATAAACACTAATCAAATAACAATAAAAGAACTAAAGCAACAGGGTAAAATAAAAGGGAAAACTGTGAAATAATACTTAGGTAGAGTTGGTTTGCCTTGGTCCAGGTTGCTGTGTAGAATCAGTTAGGCTCCCTGCAGTGCTCAAAGTGTCAGTGCCGTTGTCCTTAGCAACAAGGTGATATCTGTAAGAGCTCCCTCTGCTGGGCTTATATGGCTTTTTCTATGCCAACCACAGAAGTGGGACTAATAAGACCATCCAATGATAGCAGGGTGGGGTCTGTCTGATAGTAGGGGCTGTGTCCACATGGATTATGATGCTCTGTGGACACTTCCAAAATGCCCTTGTTCTAGCTATTGTTAATAATTTCATAAGTACAGGTTTTTAAAATGCCAACTCCCATATTATTTATCAGCACCACAAACAGAGTTCACAGAGACCAAACTAGGCATGTCTGGGACTTATGGTTCACCAAAACAGGCTAAATATGGTTTCCAGGCTTTCCTGAGGCCTAAGAGACTAGTCACCATAACAATCCAGTTACAAATCCGCCAACTCTACTTTATACAGGACGTTAAAGTGGAAATATAAATTAAATTAGAGACCATTCTACTAGCATTATCTGAGTTTTATGACACATGGAGACACAAAACTCCAACATTTACAATGTGTGTTGCAAACTAGAGGGACTCGAAGGGTGCTGGTTGTCAGAAACAAAAATATCTGATAAGGAGAAATGTATGACCCTGGTCTGTTGTATTTTGAAACAAAGAGAGACCAATTTACATTTAAGGGGAGATCAGACAATAATGTTTTCCCAATATAACAAAAATGAATCCTGATATTTACTGTAACAACAGGCAGAGATGTGCTGTTGTAGTAAATGTTGTAATCAATTCATTGTATGTAAAAAAAAAAAAAGAAAGACAAAAGAATAAATCTGATTGATATTGAAGGGTGAATGGTGGTAATCCAAGCAAACAGTCGATATCATGAAGATATTGATTCTATACCTGGTTGTGCAAGGCCAGCTTTAGAAACACTTCTGCATACTGTAAAATATTTCTATTTATTGATATCTAAACCCACCATCACCGCTTGCAGGAGTAGCTTTTGCTCTAGGTACACTATGGGCTCTATGTGTAAATGTTTTCACCCAAGATGCACCCAACATTTACTCACAATTTACACATTTTTCACATTGGATTCAATTAGCAGTTATGGGAATCAACCTGTACTCATGGAGCCAAGGGTGGAACAAGATGCACCAGAGGTAGAAAAAAAGAGTTTCATTTTTATACAGTGGTTTTCCTGGAAGTGGAGGAAGTGCCACCCGTAGATAAGCCCAACCAAACAAAAAACAACTGGCCATCACTGTTTTAGTTTTTGCAAATAATGCAACTCCTACCTTAGGTCTCGTTTTTCATTTAGACATGTTGGAAATTTACAGATTTCCTTGGATAGATTACTGTTAGACAATTCCGCAAGTTCTGCAATTAGCTTTTCTTTTTCTGATTAATAAAGAACAAATAAATATCAACAAGAAAATATTTCGCACAGAATAAAAAATATTTACATGAAATGTTTTTGAGTATATTTAATTTCACACCAACCTTTTTTCATCTGGGGGCATCTTCGTATTCACAGTAGGTAAGTGGCCAGGAATGTGTGACAGGGCAGCATAGTATGACAGATATAGTTTTTCTTATCTTGTAATGGCACCGCAGCAATAACATTTTAGAGGGAGTTAGCCACAAGAGTCCCCCACCTATCCTATATTTTATTTTTTATGTAATTTTTTTTATTGAAGGATTTGCACTTGTACAAAACCTTACAAATAATAATTAAACATTTTTAACATATGTCATGAGAAACAAAACAGAAAGGAATATTTATATATATATATATATATATATATATATATATATCATAATTCAGTAAACAAGAAACAGGTGTTTACAATTCCTTTAACAAAAATAAAACAATGGCAATTAAATTAAACATTTTAGAGTATGTACACACGTGCAATAATTGTCACTGGAAAGGAACTTTCACAATCCTTTCCAACGACTAATGACTGCATGATGCATGAACGAGTCCTGTACATACAGCACCGTTCTGCTCTATGGGGGGGGGGAGGGGAAGAACGACGGGGAAGCACCCTGCTGTGCTCTCCCCCCTTCTTCACTTCCATTAAGATCATTCGTCGCCCATCGTGCGTGGATACGACAGGACGGTCGTTCAGACGATGGGCAAAGAGTGGTGTACACATGCCAGATTCTCATCTGATATCGCCCCTGAGCCAATTATCAGAGGAAAACCATTGCATGTGTGTATATAGCCACCTAAAGAAGTCAATTATGATGAATCATTGTTGTCATCCTCTCAGCAGGAGATCATTAGCGAACATTCCTAAAGTATACCAAGATGTATGTTCAAATGTGTGTCTTATCTGTTGTTTAATAGATTGGGGTTGGATTTCTATAAATGACTACTAATTTTCAACAAATTTTGAAATTTTAGTTTATTTAGTTTCTTTATCTAAAGAGGCCTTTATCCACTACATACAAAATACAAAAGCCAATTGTCTTTAAATAGCCATATATTGGGAGGTTCTGAATCCAACCACTTGAGGAAAATAGTTTTCCTAGCTACTAGGTAAATTATAGACAACAAATTATGACTTCCTCTGGTAATTCGTGCACCATGCAAATGAATTTGCTCATTCTGGGGATAATGGCATGCAATTTACTAAATAGGAAAAAAACATAATTAGCCACCTTGCGCTAAAACTGTTTAATTTTTGGACAATCACAAAGGGCATGAAATAAATCTGCCCGCTCCTTTGTACATTTAAGACTATGTGGGGTGTTGCTAAAGCCCATGAGATAAACTCGATAGGGGTAGATATATATACTCCATGAAATAATTTAAGCATCGCTTCCCTGTACATAGCAGATGGCAACACCGTCCATGCTCTAGAGAAATCCGTGAGAATTTCAGCCTATGATTTATCAGGGAAATAATCTGACCTCCTAACTAGGCCAACTTTCCGCTTGGTCAATCTAATCTTTTTGTAGATTTCAGTAATTGTTTTTTTTGGTGGGTTTCATCATTTGGTGGCTACATCATTAATAGGCATTTTCCAATTGTTAATGGCTAAAGATTTTAATAAAGTCGAAGTATATGATTGCATAAAAGCACAAACAGCCATTCTCAGAAAGGAGTATTCAGCTGCTGCTTCTTCAAAATGAAGAGGACGCCTAGTCTCTCAATTTACCAAGGACCTGAATGGAATATAGGCCATTTCTGTAAGAAAGGGGAAAATGCTAAATGAGGTACATCCTGATACCCCAAAAAGGGCAGAAGAAGAGATGAATGGCTATTCAAACAATGACGTCCCCTGATCTTGTGCCATATTTGCCAACAAGAATAGATTATAGGGTTAGAAGTAACTTCCTCAGGGATTAAGTCCCTGTGGATATGGAGAATATATTTTAGATTCAAATTAGGAGCAAATTGTTGATCCAAAAAAGGATCTGCATATCCAGAATAATAATTTTATATAACGTAAAATGGATGCTGCATTATATAATTCAATGTCGGGGAAATTCAAACCCCCATTTTGGGTTGTTTGTTGAAGAATCTGGCGACCAAGTCTGGCTCTTTTACTACCTCATATAATTTCACAAAACAGTTTGTAGATATTTTAGAGTTCTTTCTTTCTAACAGGGGCAAAATCTGAAGAATGTATAACAACCGTGGGAAAGTAATAGTTTTGATAAAAACTAATTCTCCCTAGATAAGAGATCATTAGATTGGAACATTTGCGGACTTGCTCATTTAATATTCAGATTTTTGGTAGTAAAATTAAAGAATAAAATTTATGTGGATTCTTAGGATTTTGAACTCCCAAATACTGAATGGAAAGCTTCCACTCCATGCTGGTCTTATGCATTTAGACAGGTATAACGACTTAGATTTGGCAAGATTAATTGTGTAGCCTGATACCAAGCCATATAGCAATATCAAATCTAGTATTGGGGTTAGACAAATAATCTGCAAAAGCCACTAATTTAAGAATTTGGGCGGAACTGGGAATGAGGTTTAAAGCGGTCTTCAGGTTTGTTGTGAGAAAATGAAGTAATTTTTGCCCCTTATAAGTTTCCTGAATATCAATGAGGTGTAAGTTGGATCTTCTGCTCCTGGTTTCCAAATTCTCCAATTTGCTTTCCCCGGAAGTTAATGAATTGGCCTGGGCCAAGATTTTATTTTGAGAGTCCAACAATTAATCCTCCAGGTCACTGACCCTATGCTCCAATTCTGCTATACGCTGGGTATTAGAGGCAAAAGTTGCAAGAGTAGTTTCTATAGTTTTCTGTAATCCTTCAAATTTCTTATCAAAATATGGTAATTTTTGAAATCAGGTGGTGTAAGTATTGTGTTCCTGAGCTCTCCCCCTCCTATGGCTCCATAGAAAGTGGTATGTGTGGAGAAAGGGGCGAGGGAGGAGGAGAGGAATCAGGTATCTGTGAAGGTTTTCGGTTTTTGTTTTGTTGGATTTTTGCGATTTGTAGAAAGAAGTTTTCCTACAAATTTATCCATTATGTAAAGTTTCTTGCACAAAGGGTAAGTGATATCACTACAGCAGAGAAGCACTTAATCAAATATGTTGCCCCAGCTATATTGATTTCTTCAGCAGAGCTAGCAGAACCAGCAAAATATGAAGCACTATGATGAGAAGTTGCAAAAAATGTGGTGGATGTTTCTCCAGCAGTTCCAGAAAGCTTACTTAAATCACAGAAGTACACTATATGCTTTGTAAGAGGTATCCTACAACAGCTACTCACTGTGTATTCCAAGATGTAGCAGAACAAAAAGTGCTGGAGAACAGATGCCAGCTCCCATGTCCTCCAAGAGGGATTGTTAGATCAGTGCTGAAGACTGGTAATTTGTGTAATCCAAAATGTAGCAGAACAAAGACCTGGGAAAAAAAAGATGCCAGCTCCCTTGTCTTCCAAGAGGGATTCTTATATCAGTGCTACCTTGTCTTCCAAGAGGGATTCTTATATCAGTGCTCCCTTGTCTTCCAAGAGGGATTCTTATATCAGTGCTGAATTGCTGTTAGTCCTTCCCAGGGTACCGAAAAAAAAAAAAATACAGGAGACACCTGCAGGCAGGGACTGAAAGAGAGGGCCTGCACAGATGGTGCCTTTTTCCTGAGTGTTTTTTGTAGTAAGAGAATTGAAAATAATGGTTCTCTCACCTGATTACTGGTCACCGCTACTAATCTCCCCCGAGCCCATAGGGGAGAATCTATAGAAGTGATGCAAATGGGATTTTCTAGCGGGCCGCAGGGATAAGATGCGGCCGCTGCTATAGCTCCACCCCCGCTATCCTACATTTTAATATATCTACAGCTCCTGTTTCAGGAGAAACTGGGATTCAAAGAACATAAGCAGACAATAATATATGTCAGGGCACCGTGGTATGGTAGGAGTAATAATATTTGAGTGGGGGGGGGGGGGTGTAGCCACAAGAGTCCCCCAATTCTACATTTCCCTTCTACTACTGTTAAAGAGCAATTGGGGTTCACAGAAGGTAAGTGGCCAGCTATGTGTGACAGGGTAGCATGGTAGTGAGGAAATATGGACCTGGAGTGTCCCCAGGGTTAGTCCTACTTTAAAGTTATACTATCAGACTGTATAGATGACACTTGCTGAAAACTGCATGTCAGTAAGATTGATAGGCAATAAAGAACAATAGCTCACCTTGTTTATTGCTATCCTCAATCTCTTTTTCCAAAGCGGGGTCAAGCCTAGCAATATTGGATGGGTGCATATATCGTACTGGAAATACACTCTGACGCCTTGAATGTTTTCTTAGCCCTTAATTTAACAAAGGATACAATATTCACTGCTTGTAAATGAAAAAGAACAAAAAACAAAAACATTTATATATATATTCAACACAAAAAATTCTAACAGTATGAATAAAACATTTAATTGTAAAGTCCCTGTAAGCACTTTAAGGCAGTATATTACCAGTAGCAGTACCTGAAGGGTAGACTATCACCAGTCAGAATCCTTTATGTTCAAACCTATACTGCAGAAATGACAACTGGAAGATGACTGATTGACATGAATTTAGGGACCTTTCCTTTACAGCGTACATACCTTACATCCACCTATATACAAAAATTGTTCTAGGAAAAACATTTCTTATTCTCAATCAGCAATCAATCAGTTTTCAGTTATTATCCATGAGAATTACTGTGAATGTAGCTCAACAAACCCTACGTTGACATAACATTAGAAGCCTAGATCCATACCTCCATCTGATACATCCATTGCATCATCTGTATCCTTGTCGAGGTCAATATAAGAAGGTCCCTGATTTATGTCCTCCCGAAATGAGGGATTATCTATCAAAGTAAAATGTGTTATTAATTATGATGTGTAGAAGAACAAAGCATACAATACCAATACTAAATTAAATTTTCTCTATAGGAATGTATGTCAAACTAAACCTAACTATACAGTAATATGTTCTTAAAATTATTAGCATTATTACCATGGCTATCTGTAAGTATATCAGTTATTTTTAGAGAATACGTATAAGGATATGTTTTTCTATGTCAGTGTCTTGCCACATTGTGTGTTGTCATAAATAAATATAGGTTTACTTCAGCTGATTTTAGACGCAACTTTTGCTGCTTATGTGCTCAAAAATCCAGGATTGGGTTAAGGGGTAGGACTGGGATTAGAATAAGGGTTAGGGTTTAGGTCCATCACAATCCAGGACAAGGTTAACTGAAGCAGGACATATCAACGTTTCTGTACAAAACCTAAAAAGAAAACACAAAAGCCTAGAAATTTAAAAAAAAATTTAAAAATGTACAGTAAATTCAAAAAATCGGTAAATATTCTCACCAACATGTACTCTATATTTTTTAAAAGTATCCAACTAAGGCATCTATATGAGCTTGTTGGACATTCCATGGGCATTACCATTGATCCCCCTTCCCTTTTAAAGTAAGACAGCCTTTAGTCCCTTGGGAATATTTCCACAAAATTTTAGATTGTGTCCTTAAGATTTTGTACCTATTCAGTCAAAAAGGCTAAAAGGTGTCTAATAGTGTTGCAGTCATTGCTCTTCTAATATTGTTGCAGTCATTGCTCTGTGTGTGGCACTCCATCATTTTTTACCAAATTAATTAAATCATGATTTATGATCTGGTTTTGTACATAGAGACACAGTTGTAGTGGAACAGAAAAATCCTTACCTGAAAAGTTGTCATGATAATGGAAGTGTTCAATAAACTAAAATTAAAACTTTGTATGCTGTAGAAGTACTTTTCACTTAAAGAACCATAGCTAAATAATCTATACAGAGATGTCTAAAATGTGTAGCAATATAGTACGTATATTAGATGTGTTATAAAGATGTAAAAAGATATGTTTCTTTAGGTATTTTTTCTGTTATAGATTGTTCATTTTTTAATGGTTTATAAGATTTACATAAAGTGACTTTACTTACAATGCCCCAAGAAATACATCTCATCCCTAGATGAGGAAAATCTGGGAATTTGCATGCTGTAATCTGTATCCTTCTGCAATGCATTCATTGGTGGAATTCCTTGATTTCCCCTCCAGTTACTAGTTTCAGGACTATCATTGTCTCTTTCTTCATATGGATTCTGGCGGAAAGAAGAATTCTGTCTGGACAATGGTCTGGTGGAAGGTCTTGAAGATCTTCTCTGAAGCCTACAGAACATGGGCACATATTTTTCATTTAATTAATAAAGCAAAACACTGTATTGTATTCTTAGTAGTCTATAGTCAAATAAGCTAAGTAATCCACATCCATCCAAATGCATCTTAGAAACTATTCACCACCTCTGTTGCCTACATTTTTGGTGGTGGCTGGGCTAAGGGACATAGCATGTACCTAGGACACAATGGTGGTCTGGATTTTACTTTTCAACAACTTTGCTTTACACATATGTGCTCAAATTCTACTCTAATAAATAAAGTCAAATGAATCTTAGATTGCTAGTCCCTGGACTTTGTAAAATAAATAAAGTAAGTATAAAATAATACATGAAATAGAAACCTCTCAGGACAGAATCAGTGATCTAGAACAAACATGTGTTGCCAAGTTTTTCCTTCTTTGGAAAGGCGAAGGTGAAAGATGGAGTATGCAGCTTCAAAAACCCATCTATGATGACACAAGTGTGTGGCACTGCAAAGTAGATGCAGTCTGAGCTGGCTCTGGCCTGTGCCTTAGGCTTCAGTAATCTGCCTGCGATAACCTTGATGGGTCCCCTATTGAAATCCAGTGCAACCTCTTTATCCAAGATGGCGCCGGTTCCTCTTCTGCAGCGCTTACCACCATCTCCCCCACTGATGGATTTGGAGGATAGCCTGGATTCAGGCCAAAAGCAGATGGGGAGCTCGGTATTGGAGGAGCATCCTATGCTGCTGCAGTGTATGCACTCCATGATAAGAGAGGAACTCACTAAGATCTCTGTATTGATGACAACTGAACTAAGGCAAGACCTTAGCGATACGCATGGACGATGCAACCATGGTCCTAGAGAGTCTGGATCATGATCTTGAGGAGGCTCAGAAGGAAATCGCAACCCTTAAAGACCAACTTAAGGACTGGAAAAGGGGCCCACAGGAGTAATCTGCAGATCTGGGGTGTACCCGAAACTATCTTTGACCTGCAAGGGTATGTGACAGCTCTGTTTTAGAGCTGGTCCCTGATGTCCCTGTAGAGAGGCTGGAATTGGAAAGGATACATAGGACCTAGTGGCTAAATTACATTTCTTGTGCACAAAGGAACTAATTCTGCAAAAAGCCTGTAACTCTTCCCACTTAATATTCCATGGCACAGAGTACAGTGTATACACAGATTTAGCACTCTATGCTTGCGAAACAGTTACCCGTTTAAATTCCTGTTCCAACTACGAAGATGGATGTACCAACTTCAGACACCGGAGGAAGCTCACGAGTGTTTTTCAGATCCTCCCAGCGGTTTCAAGTTCTAGCCTGGATGGGATCCCAAGTTTTCCAAGCCAAATCTCCTGGTTGACGGCCCCTGTTGCTTTGCCCACCGGAAAGCTCCTAGTTTCTGTCAACATGAACGGTTTGCTGGTCCCCAGAACCCTTGAAACACTTCCCTAATTTTGGATTTTATTTTTTTAAGTTTTAATTATAGCTATTGAATAAGGGAAGCTCACACTGTTTTAAATAACAATCATTTAAATCTTAAGGGTTGCTTTTATTTTGCGAAAGTTCTAGGCCTAGTGGCAGAGCAACCATTGAGAGTGCTGCCCCCTCACCGGCATTGTGAGGGTGGTCGTCGTGTTCTCCACCAGTATTTTCCAGGATGCTAGTCCTGGCCTTTTTTTGGTCCTCCTTACCTGGGCGATTTTTATTTTTGTTACTATTCTCCACCTCCCTTTTTTCCTTCCCTTCCCTTTTCTGTTTTTTTCATATGTTCTTCCCCTGCTCCATTGGTCTAGTGCTGGTTTGCAACTGGTGAGACCAAAACAACTTTTGTTCTTTTCTGGTTGAGATGTGGCTCCTAAGTTGCTGACATTGAATGTCCAGGGCCTTAATTCACCCATAAGGAGGAACAAGGTTCTCATTTTCATACTCATGTGTTGACAAGTCTTGTGTTATTCTCAATCTTAAATTGGATAGATGTGCCAGATCGCCCAGGTCACCCCTTCCTGACCGTGCATATTTACTTGAGCTGTTTAAGGATATGGGTCTTGCAGACCTCTGGAGAGAGCTGCACCTGCTGCTTGTATGGGATGCAAATAAATCGGTGCTGAGGGGTTACTTAATACAAATAGCTTCTGCCTGCAAAAAAGAACGTACCCAACTCCAGACCCGACTTGAGGTTGACTACCTTAGGGAGGTGCAACTTCATAAGCTAAACCCCACTATTGCCACCAAAGAGGTGCTCCACAAAATCAAGTCTGAACTCCACAAGTGTTTGACACAGTCCTCTGAGCGCCAGTCGAGGTGGTCTACACAGAAATTCTACCAGTCTAGCATTAAGCCCGGCCCGATGTTAGCCAAGCAATTAAGATGCTTGGCTCCTAAGTTAGCCCCTATATCTTTACGCATGCCCACGAAACATCTTACCAGCAACCCTGTGGAGATACTTCAGGAATTCTAATCGCTACTTTCTCAGTTGTACTCCCCCCATTTGGTGAATTTTTAGATGAAACATTTTTTGATTCTAGGTTACCCTAGATCCCGACTGCTAATCTAGAAACCTTGCAAAAAAAAATATCTCGGAATCCGGGGTTCAAATCGCATTCAGATCCTTAAAATTGGGCAAACGCCCGAGGCCTGGTGGTTTTTCTCCGCTTTTTAACAAAAAAAAAATGCTTGATTTAATTACACCCCACCTGGTCACTGTTTTTAACTGTCTCAAAGAGGGTTCTAGCCTACCATCTGAATCACTGAAGGCATCCACTGCTATGTTACCCAAACCCTCGACGACCCCCACTTCTGGGAGAATTACAGGCCGATATCATTATTGAAAGTGGATGTCAAGATTTTTTGGCTAAGATCTTGACCAGTTGTATCAATCACTTCCTCGGCAGGCTGATCCACCAATTGGGTTTTGTCCCACGGAGGCAAGCTGGCCAAGTCCAGGTCTGTACAATTTATGTTTCATTCATTGGACAAAAGAAAGGCATTTGATTCGATTTCAAGACAGTATATGTTTTTGCCCTGAGAAAGTGGGGGTTGGGTAAGAAGTTTCTTAACTGGGTGATGGCATCCTATACTTCCCCATATACCACAGTCAAATATATAGGATTTGAATCCCCTGCCTTCCCTATACCTTGCGGCACTAGGCACGGATGTCCCCTATCACCTGTATAGTTCATACTCGCACTGAAGTACTTGGCTGCAGCCTTTCAGACTAACCATAATATTGCAGAAATTAAGCTCCTTAGGACCAAAGACAAAATCTTGGTATTTGTTGATGATGTGTTACTGTCCTTAACATCTCCAGTAAGAACCCTCTCTAATTTATGCTCCACGTTGGCAGCTTTTGCGTAGTTCTTTGGACTACTGATTAACAACGCTAAGTCAAAGGCTTTTAATGCCCTGAAGCCAAATTTTGCATTCCAAAAGCTAGATATTATATCTTACTTGGGGGTCAACATCTCTCCTCAAATTGCCTCATATATATATAACGTGAACCAACCCCCTTTGTTTTAAGGGTTGTCAGCACTACTCACTAAATGGTGGGGTTTTTCTTTTTCCTGGGTAGGCAGGATCCACGCCCTTAAAATGTCTTACCTCCTTAAGTTATATATCTTTTCTGCACCCTCCTGATCCCTATTCCTGCACTGGTCCTCCAGTTGGAACAACGTTAAAAGCTCAATTTTATTTGGTACCCGCGCAGGCAGGCATAGGTATTAGTACTATATCTCCCCGAAAATACTGGATGTCTATCTGTGCCTAACCTGCGCAAGTACCTTTTGGCGGCGCAAATAGTGCCACTGGTGGCTCTTCACCGTACAGAGGAATTTCCAGTATGGACGCAGACATGTGCAGCAGAATACCCCTCAGCGACGATTTATAATATACTTTGGCTCCTGACCTCAGGGTGGCCGTTGATCGAAGACCCTACATTGTCTTATGAGTTAGGCCTGTAGGACAGGGTGAGGACCCCTGCAAGATTAAAAATACTTAACTCAAGAATGTATTGTATCTTTTTAACTGCCAGAAGTGATACAGGGAAACAAAAAAAAATGCAGCATAAAGAAGACGAAAAGTCATTTCTGACTATAGACGTCAAACACTGGCCAGCCATCCAGTCACTAATGTATTCAGATAGTGGTTACAAGCACATTTTTTTGCATTACTTGCATTACAGAAGGTATAGCATTGTCACCCTATGACTAGAAGTGTTTATTAACAAAATAAAAGGGTGACGATAAAAGTGAAGAAAACAGAATAAAAATAAATAAAGCAGCAATACCGTTTAAAGACTGGTAAGTTGCAATAAATAACACTTTTGTTTTTGGGTTTACGCTTTAACTATTATAACTTTAAGATTGTCTCTCTTTTTATTGTGTTTATGCCAATGTGATCTTGTATTCTAATAGGTAAAACATTCTAGAGACTGACGGCACATACAACTCCTGGCCATCTAGTTCTCAAGAGCTTCTGTATCCTAATCTTTCATGTAGTCATCCAACAAATCGCCCAAAACTTTCATAACTTTGTAAGTAGATACACTTTATTTATGGCAAATATAAACCTCAGTGCAGACTTACCCTCTGTCAATCTCAAGCGTCTCTGAATCATGGTATGAAGAGTTATAAAACCCATCATTGTAGTTTAAAGCCATGGTTGGGGTCCTTTCCTGTCTTGTAGTTAAGGCTTTACCTTCTTATGTGTTTCATTTGTCATGTAACTGAAAAATAAAACATTTTATTAAGCACATCTCAAACATTAACAGATGTAATCAATACACATTAATCAATACACATAAACCATAGTGCCATTATACTGACTAGTTATTCAGACAGTTTAGGCTTATCCACGCCTAAGTTGTATACAACCAGCTTTAAAGAAAGGAAAGAAAAACAATTTGTATTTCCAGTCACATATATTTGAATGCAAATAGCAATTGTACGGTTTTTGAATGTAATCATTGGGGGTTGTCTGGATACAAGTATATACATGCCAAAGTTTAACTTAAGTTTTGCTTGAGTAGGGCAGAACCCAAATCTCCCTGAGATTTCTAGAATGATGATTGTGGTCATATTGTGGACAATGCAATGGTGAGCCTGTCTTGGGTCTGGTTCATTTCTTATTTTTCTCAAACCTCTTTTTAAGAGTGACTCTTCCTGTTCTGTTTCTGTGCCTTTGGGTGTTCCCCAAGTCTCAGTCCTTGGACCTGTACTATTCTCTTTACCACTTGTTTGGCAAACGCATAGCCTCCTTCAGCTTTATTATTATTATTATTAATATAATAAACAGGATTTTTATAGCGCCAACATATTATGCAGCGCTGTACATTAAATAGGGGTTGCAAATGACAGACGAATACAGTGACCCAAGAGGAGAGGACCCTGCCCGAAGAGTAGTCCAGACGAGAGATGATAAGAGCATGTACAAGGAGTTTGATGGTCTCAGGGGACAGGTAGGGGTGGATTTTGGAGATGTTGCGTAGGTGAAAGTGACAGGACCTGGAAATGTTCTGAATATGGGGGGTAAATGAGAGGGCAAAATCAAAGGTGACGTCAAGACAATGTGCCTGAGGGGAGGGCCGAATAACAGTGTTGTTAACAGTTAGGAATATGTCAGGGGGAGATTTGGAGATGTGAGTGGGGGAGGATGATGCGTTTTGTTTTATCCAGGTTGAGTTTCAGAAATCTGTTAGACATCCATGATGGGATGGGTGACAGGCATCATGAAACCTTATTCAGGACTGAGCTAGACAAAGTCAGGGGTGGACAGATAGATTTGAGTGTCATCAGCATACAGATGGTACTGTAAGCCAAAGGGTGATATGGGACTACTGAGGAGTTGTACAGAGAATAGAGAACCGGTCCAAGGACTGACCCTTGGGGAACACCAACAGGGAGGATAGTGGGCGAGGTTGAATTACCATTGAAAGGAACTTGAAAGGAGTCGTCAGACAGATAGGAAGCAAACCAAGAGAGAGAGAGAGCTTATAATACAATTCATATGCAAACGGCAATACATTTTCTTTCTCCTTCTGTCATTTCATTCAGTTTCATTCTGCCTGATAGGCATCTTCATGAAACGGGGACAAATACTAAAACCTCAACTTGAAAAGAACTGTACTCAACTTGGAAAAAAATAACTAATTCTCCTTCTTCACCCTTTACCTATCCCAGCGACATCTGTCTCTCCACAAATAGGTGTCATGTTTCCCACCCCAGAGGCACACTTGTCCTGGTGTCACCTTTATTCTGAAATCTCCTTTACTTTCTATATCCAGAACATCTCCAAGCCCAGTGACTTCTCCCTACACAACATATTAAAAACACAGCCACTGTTATCTCCAGGGACTACTGGACTCCTGGTACATGGTCTCAATATAATTTCCCTTGACTACTATAACATCCTTTTATTAGACATTACTTTATCTGTACTTACCTATATCATTGTTACTTAAGTGCTGAACATATCTGCATATCTCTTTAATGACTTCCACTTCACATCAGAACCAAATGTTATATGTTACAGTGCTTTGCCTTATAAACATTTTTTGGCACCTGTTCCACTAACAGTTCTGACCTTAAATATACCACTTATTTCCCCCTCTGTACTTAAAATGACCTACAATAACTATATTTCTCATAACCTATTTGCACGCACAAGTTCAAGACTTCTCTGTGGCTGTCCCTACACTGGAATTCTCTGCCTCATTTTTTAAGCTAGCTTCTACTTTTAAGGCCCTTAACAAGCCCTCATACCCACCATGTTCCTTCTCCTACTTTATCCTAATTATCATCTTATCCTTTGTAACCACCACTAATTATCACAGTTCCATTTTCCCTTTCTATTGTATACTCTGCTTCCCTACCTTTTAGATTGTAATCTTGATTTTCCCGGGTCATAGTTTGTACTTTAATGTTTTCTGGTTTGTTATCCTCAGCCCCTATTTATATTACAGAATTGTGTAGTATGTTGAAGCTGGAAAAACATAACTGATATAGAAAAAAAGTTAACAAAGAAAGTCTACCCTCTGGGCTGCAATATACTTTCTGTCACTCTCACACACACAGAGCCTGATTTATTAAGCTCTCCAGTGCTCGAGAGGATACACTTTCATCAGTGAAATTGGGTGATCCAGCAAACCTGGAATGGATCTACTCCAGGATTCAAAACATTTGCTAGCAAATAGAAAAACATTTTAAGAAATCCATTCCAGGTTTGCTGGATCAACCAGTTTCACTGATGAAATTGTATTCTCACCAGCCTTGGAGAGCTTTAAAAAATTAGGCCCACAGACTCAGGCGACCCATTAGGCGACTCCTAGTGAAACAAATTTGCAAGGGTAATGAGGACTGGTCCAACAAGCCATACAAAAGTTCACCATTGTACTCGGTCTCAAGCTCTGAGTTGTCTTAAGTTTCATTCAGATGAAAACAGAGTACAACCATAACACTTTGCCCCCAGTAAGGATCTAGCAATACTGAACAGGTCTGGGCAGTAAATGTGGCCATACTGTGTGCTAAGGTCCCTCAGGCATTCATTCATTGAAAGATAAGTCAGTTTCACTAAACAGCAAGCCTTTTTATGCTATTTTATTGCTAATTGATAGACAAGAATTGGATTAGAGTGGGCCCCACTGAAAGAGAACATTCGAAACAAGAGAATAACCCTTCTTACATAGGCAGGGATTTTAATGACAAATATAATCCTCCAGATTTTTACATAAAAACCACGATCTTTATTACAAAATTTAAATATCATACATGTATATGTTTTTTTTGTAATATATTACATAAACATATTACGCAGTGCTTTACAAAGTCCATAGTCATGTCACTAGCTGTCCCTCAAAGGGGCTCACAATCTAATGTACCTACCATAGTCATATGTCATGAACAAAGCATAAGGGGGGAAGCCAACTACCTAACTGCATGTTTTTTTTTTTTGGAATGAGTGCTAATCTCTGAGCCACCACTCTGCCCTGTTAGGGTTTTTCCATAACTTTTTAGCTGAAGCACCATTCTGGAACTGTGCAAATAAATACTGCTAATGAATATAAAAGGAGGCAGATTCAGTGTTATTAACTAAAGTATGGGCCACTGTTACATGTAATTGGAAAATATAAAAAAAAAATTACAACATTTTTAAAACTTGTCAAAAATCCTCTTTCTAAAACAAAGGAAAAAAACTTACTTCGAAGAACACCTGCATTATAGTTATGGTCCTGGACTTGTCATTGCTGTACAGAGGCTGCACGCGAGTATGTGCCACTATCGGCATATCTGCTGTGCACATTTGCTGAATATGACAGAAACTCACCACCCACCAACAAATTTAGTTCAACTTTAACCCCCTCCCCCAATAGGTTTCCCCATACACACAGCTAAAAATTCAAAAACTGTGACCAGACAAGTCCTATGTAAACATACCTGCCTGGTTGCAATTCCTTAAATACACTCATTTCTCCCTTTCATTTGTTGTAAGCACCCCAATCTTCATCTTTTCTGCTGACTCTCCTAATCATTATCCATCTTGATTGGCCAGTAACTCCTGCGACATATCCTGGCATCATACACTGCGCTGATTTTTTTTTTTTAGATAGCAAATAGACAGGTAAGTATGTTATATTGCAGAAGGGAGAGCTTTCTGCAACAAAAACCTGCCTGCTCACAAATGTTCAAAATGGAACTTTAGTTTTAATTGAAGTTGCAGGACTACCATTGAGTCACCATAGATGTATAGCACAAGCACTGGACAAACCACTCTGAGGTGGGTGCAGCCAACCTTTTTTTTTTCTCCTGCTGTATGTGGACAAAGCTTACTAAGCTTACTCAATTAAAGCAGACCTAAACTCAGAATTGTTACTTTACATAAAAGGGTAGACAACAATAAGTAAATATTATGTTTATTTATTTTTTAAGTGCAACACCTATGTTTTTCCATGTCACCTATTCAGTTAAATGTTAATCGCTGTGATATCATTTTGTTTAATTACCATCTTTGCCATTGTATGTCAATCAGTACATCATCCCATCTTGTTGGTGATGGACATCCCTTCTCTACAGGTGATGGTATTCATTACACACTCTAAAGAGGGCAGCTTGTGAGCGAGAGACACAAGCTGACACCAAAAAACACAATTTCATCAGTTTCTGTGGAATAAGGTAAGCTTTTTTTCTCCTTGTCTTTCTACTTTGCTGAAAACAAATTAAACAGAAGCCTATTGATAGTTTTTTCCTCTTTGATAATCATTAAAGCAAGAGGTAAAGAGGTTAAATGAATATGGGAAAACTTTATCCTTACCATTACCCAGCTTTATGATTTAAGGCAATGGTGTCCAACCTACATCCCAGAGCTGCCAGATCCAGCACTCTGCTGCTCCCTGTCCACCTTTATTATTACACAGTATTTATATAGCGCCATCATATTACACAGCACTGTACAAAGTCCATAGTCGTGTCACTAGCTGTCCCTCAAAGGAGCTCACAATCTAATGTCCCTACCATAGTCATATGTCTTTAATACAGTCTAAGGTCAATTTTGGAGGGAAGCAAACTCCATGCAGATAATGTCCTGGTGAGATTTGAACCTGGGACCCAGCGCTGCAAAGGCCTGAGTGCTAATCACTGAACCACTATGCTGCCCAGATTATTTTAGCAGCAGCATGAGAGTTGTGTGCATGTCGCTGTCATTATCCCCATGTATAAACCCTCAAATCTCCTACAGAGATAGAAATGTGAAATTTTCAGGGTGCACAGGGGACCATAAGATCTGCTACTAAACCAAATTTCAGCCCCCTAACATAACCAATTGCCACAAGCAAAAAAACAACAACAATCAGGGATATTTTTTACATTAAGTGGGGCTATTTCAAGAACTTGGTCCCCAAATTGAGCTTGCATGTTAGGGACCCTCAGGGTCTACCTCCATGGCAATGAGCCTTAGGGTACTGTCAATTGCTCTGTGCTGCCCCAAATATATATTTGCTCATTCACAAAACTTCAAGGCTGTGTTCAGGTTAGCTGAAGGTTGGTAAGGTTGCAGTGCCGTTACCTGTTCCTCATGCCATTGAACCCTGAATCGGCGGAGATGCTCATTACTGCTCACTGCTGTCTGGAGTCAAATCTGCAGATTTGAAGGACTGAGCGGCTGGTGGGGTGCCTGTTACACATAGCTGGACACTTACCTCATGTGATCCCTCTCAAAGAGGGATGTTGGCAACTGGAAATGTGGAAGCCAGTAGGAAACCCCTTTTGTTACCTCTTTCCTATTAGAATGATATACCCATCATATTATGCTACCCTGTCCCCTTACTCTCTATGAACACTGTAAGAAATGGGAAATGTAACTGCAAGTGCATGACTCTTGTGGCTAACTCCTTTTAAAATTTCATCACTACAACACCATCACAAGATACAAAAACTATACCATCATACCGCTCTACCCTGTCACACAAAGCTGGTCACTTTCCTTCTGTGAACCCCAATTTCTCTTAAACAGTAGAGGAAGGGAAATGTGGTATACCCCCCCACAAAACAAAAAAAAAAAAATTTCACTCCTACCATACTATGGTGCCCTGTCACAAATAAATGTCTGCTTATGTTCTTTGAACCCCAATTTCCCCTGAAAGGGGAGCTGTAGGTAAATTAAAGTGTAGGATTTTTATGATACCTATCATACTGTGCTACCCTGTCACACACATCTGGCCACTTACCTTTTAATTTCCTTCTTCTTACCCTAATTTCTCAGGAACGGAAGCTGTAAAAGACCTTTGGTTGTAGTAGTAGGAACATTACCCCCTTGGCTATCTGTCACATGAATTGCATTTCTCTGGATGAATCTATTGCAGAGATTTTGGAGTACAGTACAAAGAAGGTTAGCAGCACCCTATAACTGACATGATTCATTGTATGGTGTAGTTTCTGCTTTTTGTTACAGGAATGGTGGGCAAAGAGCAATATATGACGGGGCAGAACTGTATTATAGCTTTAGCGTTGTATCTTTCATTAATAAAATGAGCATCAAATGGTGAGTACAGAAATTCTTGATTTGTCATCTCCTTTATTTGGTGCATGTACGTTACAGTAACTAAAAACATTTCAATTTAATCTCAAATTAAATTAAAACTATTCTATTTTTAAACATATATCTTTAATGTTTGTTTGCATTGTGGCCCTAAAGTTTTATCCCAATGTCAAATGCGGCCCCCAGATGAAAAAAGGTTAGGCACCACTGATCTAAGCTATTCATTGAAAGACTTTCTTTTATATATACCTCATATGTACTTGCTGTTTAATGAGCCTTCTTGACTATTAATCCAAATGAAAAAAATTGATATATGAAATGCATACAATTTGTTATCATGATTTCATAAGGAGTGTTTGTTAACATCATGGGTCTTGGCTCACAATAGTGTATATATGTATATATATATATATATATATATATATATATATATATATATGTGTGTGTGTATATATATATATATATATATATGTGTGTGTGTATATATATATATATATATATATGTGTGTGTGTATATATATATATATATATATATATNNNTATATATATATATATATATATATATATATATGTGTGTGTGTATATATATATATATATATATATATATACACACACACACACACACACACACATACATACATATATATATATATACATACATAACAAAATGTCCAGACAGATCGGTTGAATATAATGAATCAAATATGGAAAAACAAATATTGGTATAACTTTGCTCATTTTTGAATAATTTTATTTGTAAAAAAATGAGAAAAAAGTTGGATGGTTTCTTCTAAACCTACATAAAGAAATAGTTTTTTTTTTATAGATCCTGTGCCATTTTTGTATAGTCCACACAAAAAACTATCTGTATAGTGTTATGTGTTTCCCTGCTCCTCATGCACTGCTATGTTCATTTTTTATATAGGTAAGTGGATAAATTTTTCTATTTCTGTCAAAAATTTTGCAAAAATTTAGTTGATTCATTAGGACTATACTGTTATAAATACTTGTTGATCTCATGGTCTTTTCTTGAGAATTTGGGGTTATTTTATTTCAGTGGAAGGCTGGCTCATGTAAGTGGATATATTTTTGTTTTTGTATTTCTGTCAAAAAAAAATTTGCAAACATTTAGTAGATTCGTTGGGACTATATTGTTATAAATCCTTGTAGATCGTATAGTTTTTTTGTGAGAAAGCGAACGATAGTTCTGCGAAATGCTTCAAAGAAGATTCCCATTGAGATTTGTTCACCTATGTTATTTATGTCATGTATATCAGCTTTTTAAAATATTGTTATATTTTATTCATTATATTTTATTAATTTATTAAATTATTATTTGTTATAATAAAAATTTTACATTTTAAATGATATCCCAAAACATTGATTTAATAAAAATAGGCACCTTAAAAAGTCCCATATAAAACAAGAAAAAGCATATATAACAATTGGAGATGTGGCATGATTATTAATCATATAAGAGGAGGTGACAAACCTATTTACTATGTAAAGGAAATTACAGGTGCAGATAGTCACTTCCTGCCTGTCACCTTGTGCAGAACCGAGAAGCAACATAAATCTAGATTCAGGAAAGACACTTACATTGTTTTATAAAAATACACACCAAGTTTGGGGACACTTTAACATTATTGCCATATTTAGATTGAAACATTGGACACTTTGATTTATTCGGGTTACAGCTTCTATGTTCACATGGTAGATAACTGTCAACTGAGAGCATCAGCAGCCCCAATGTTACTTAGTGATCCGCTAGATGGATCACTACACAACCGGCCCAGTATATCCACTGTCATTTCCTATGGCGAAGGATGCAGCACTTTCACTGGTTCTACTTCATCGCCATTTCATAGAACTGAACAGCACTGTGTGCATAGTGCTCATTCCTTCTACTGTCACTAGAAACTTTAACAAAATACTGTTCATCCAGTTCCAGATCCCCAGTTAATACAACCCCACACTCCATTTCCTAACACAGCTTTCACTTCCTAAAATAGTAGAAAAAAGTTCTAGGGGCATTAGTATGCGAGGCAAGATTTTAGTAGTGCACCTGCCAGGATACCAATAACAAAAATGGTTGTCAGAGTCCCCTGCTTCTTGCCGATTATGGCATTGTGGGACTTGATTTCAAACAGCAACACTACTCTATCTAGGCAGTCCAATCAAATCTTGCATTCATTTATGACTATTGAAGGTAGTCATAAATGAATAAGCAGCAAAGTTTGTAAAATGTCTAAAATAATTCTAAATGATACCGTCTCAAGTGGTACACAAGTGGTAATTGCACAGACTTATGTACTGTACTATATAATTCATAGCAAAATGGTGTTGTAAAAAAAAATTACCTACAATTTGTATTAAAGTGGCAGAAGCATTCTTTTTGATGTGGATATACTTACAGGATACAAAGGAGAGGCAGTTATGACAATATGAACTATGAAATGGAAGGAAGCCTGACACAATAAAGTCTTGGGGGTCAAGCATACATATTGGGTTCCAAAGGAAAGTTTAAAAAATGGGAACCTTGTTATAGGGAAATCATATTTGGCAGATAGTGTTTCTCAAAAGGGTCACAGAATTCTTAATCTAGTCACCAAAACCAGCAGAACTATAATTATAAAAAAAAAGAGGTAAGAGACATATATGTATCATATTTTTAACTGATGTGGTCACCGAAGAACTTCACATGTGTACTGTGGTAATGTTGTTTAGCACCCCCACCGTGGCAGATCACTAAAATGACCATGCCCAGATGACCACTGTCCTCTCTTTTGGAGTAGGATACAGTGGGATCTGTCTTCCCGTCTGCCTGTACAGCACCTATTCATTCTACTGTCCTAAGATAGTTTCCAGGAACAAACATATAATGTCTGTAGGCAGCTACGGTATAGCATGTAGCCTGTCTTGGTTTGTGTATTCAAGTAAAATTTGGTACATTTAGATACATTTGTTTTCTAATAAAAAGTGTAGATTAGGTAGGGAGTAAGTTAAGTTTTTGTTTTTTCATCTTCCCCAAGAATCATAATAAAAAGTTACAGCAACATGTTAAAGATTATATAAGATTTTAGGGATTAGAGATACAACTGTTGTAAATCCCCCACTCCAATACCACAACAAAAGTAAAAAAGGACCAAAGTAATACAATGATAGCATTGTTGATGTAGAGAATAAATGATTGTGCCTTATTTGCCTGAAAAAAGAAAAATCTCATTTAGTGGCAATAGGGGTCAAACACTAGTTTTGGTGCTCCAGTATCAAACCCCACTGTGGTCAGCGATTGCAAACATTGGAATAGTCCAATTCCTTGCAAAAAGGGAATTTGTAGCTTTGCTATTACTAGTTATTCAGACAACAGGCTAGGATTACAGAGGATTTAGAACCAATACCATGTCACAATCTTGTGGGAAGCTACCTTCATCACTATTGTTACCTAAAATACAGATTATTGTCTGGTTGCTACACAGAGACGGTCCCTAGCACATAACAATTTAGGTGTTAGAATCTTTCTGTTTACAAAGTGACTAGAAAGCATTCTGAAATTCATATGAAAAAGACTTGTGTAAATATTAGCTGAAACTCTGATAACCCATTCAGATACAGCACTATAGCAATCCAGATAAGAGGAAATATTTAAACAAATACTAATAGTAGGTTGTAAGTATCTGAGTTCCCACCCCTAGATGATATAAATACAATTCCAGCACACACATTTATATTATATAGAAGTGACATATTTCACAGCATTTTAGTGTTCATAGTCATGTTGCTAACTTTCCGCCACAACCTGAATGTCCCTAGCATAATCAAGCAAATTTTTACCAAATTAGGAAAACTTACAAATGCTATGCAGATAGTGTCCTGGTCAAAATTTGAACATGGACCTTTAGTACTTCAGGGTGAGAGTGCTAACCACTGTGTCGCCAGATTCACCTTTTGTCCTAAATTCCCTCTGAAAAAAAAAACAACAGTATTTCCTGATAAGTGAGTCTGGCTGTAAATTCAGTGTGAATTTAATGCTAAGCTAAGCTAATGCTAAACACTATGCAATTTTCTATATATATATATTATTTTCAATTATTATAATCATAGTTAAAAAAAGAATCGATAAAAAGAAAGAGAAATCAGGAGAAAAGTTCAGTAAATCACGGACCATATCTTTTAAAAAAATAAGCTTACATTATTATGTTTGATTTCTTAACTTGCAATGTAGTTAACATGGTATTTTGAAGCATATATTGAAGCTTAATTTTACAAGTTTAGGCAAATTTTTTGACTAAAAAGTCTTTATGTGCTTCTGTTATACATTATTATTGTGGTTAACCACTTATGAAAACTTCCACCCTTTAAAGAAGCGTCAGGAATGGGTTATATTTACCCTATTCTGCAGAAGAGTACAAGAAAACAATTTCAGTTCCAATTTATCTCTGGGCAATTAACAGAAAATGACAAGGTTGGAATCTACCTAAAACTATTTTACCCCCCACAATCCATTGGCATAGATAAATAGAGTATAGGATGATCTACATGATTACAATGTCACATCTTTCTCTTTCCTTTTCCTGCTGTATGTTGATATCATTAATTGCGTTCAATACACAATAGGTAAAATATTACAAAATCCTACTGAAAATGTTCATTTGATTCCACAATCTTTGTTTGTATAATTTTTTTTTAGTCCACAGAGTGAACTACTAGGAAAAAAACAGAACTACAGCCAAGCACATGGAAACAAACTTTATGTCACTAAAAGTAATTTTGTAGTAATGTGCCACATACCCCTAATGTCTAGTAAAAATTCATCCCCAAAAAAGGACTTAAGGGGAAATCACTCAAAGCCCAAAATAGAAGTGAAAACAGAAAGTTCAAATACTGAAGCATTCATATGACCAGGAATAGGATAATGTGCAACACATTTCTATGAATGCAGGTCTCACAGCTGGTGTCAGGTGCCAACAATAAAATAATTTTTAAATCAAAGCAAATTAGAGAATGTTCACTCCATCTAACCACGGCAGTCTTTTTAGTGACTGTTAAATGACTCATTTCAGAACTGATTTTTTCTTTAGCGATGAGTAAATACAAAATCACCTTCATGCGCAACACAGGAAAGGCAGAGGGAGCTTAGGCAGCTAAACGCATGGCTTAAGTCCTGGTGTAGAAGGGAAGGGTTTGGGTTCATAGAGCACTGGGCTGACTTTTCATTGGGGTACAACCTGTATGCCAGAGATGGTTTGCACCTAAATGAAAGGGGGTCAGCTGTGCTAGGGAAAAGATTTAGGGGAATGGTGGAGGGATATTTAAACTAGGACAGAGGGGGTGGAACAGTCAAATAAGGTGGCAGAAAGGTTAGTCAGGGGTCAGACAATAGTGGAGGGTGGATTGGGGATAGTTGGGGGGAGGATTATGGATAATTGTAAGGGGCTTCCCATGTTACAAACAAACATTGGATTGTGCAGTACTAGTTGTACTAAAAAACAAAAGGATTTGGCAAACAATGATGGTAAAAGCAGCAATGGTATAAGGAGCCTGTTCACCAATGCTAGAAGTCTAACAAACAAGATAGGGGAGTTGGAAGCCTTAATGACTGAGGAGAATTATGACTTAGTTGGTATTGCTGAAGCCTGGCTCTGTTCCTCGCATGACTGGGCAACAAAAAGTGGAAGTGTTTTAATCATGGGAGATTTCAACTACCCTGACATTGACTGGAGTAATGGCACTACAGGAACAGCAAAAGGGAGGAAATTTGTGAATTTAATACAAGATAATTTTTTGGTACAGTTTATAGAAGCCCCAACTAGAAATGCTACTCTGCTGGACCTAGTTCTTTCTAACAATGCACAGCTTATAACACACGTGCAAATAAAAGAGAATCTGGGTAGCAGTGACCAGAATATGATTAAATTTAACATAGGCTGTAAACAGGAAGCAAAAACAGGAAATATGAAAACATTTAATTTTAAGAGAGCAAATTTTCCTTTAATAAGGGCGGCTCCCTGTGACTTGGGAGACAATATTGTCCTCAAAGAACACAGAACAGAAATGGAAATGTTTCAAGTCTGTTCTACAAAAGCAAACTGAAAATTATATTCCCTTGGGTACAATATAATAATAGCAATGTCACTGCCTTAAATGAATCACAATGGCTCAGAATTGATATGATTGAGAAACAGCTGGGAAAAATTAAGATTGACAAAGGACCAGGACCTGATGGATTACATCCATGTGTCCTCAATGAGCTGAGTTATTTCAAAGCCATTATTTCCAATTGTTAGAGACTCTGGCACTGGCAAGGTACTGTAGGATTGGCGTAAGGCCAATGTGGTTCCAATCTTCAAAAAGGGAGCAAAGTCTTTACCAGGTAACTACAGACCCGTTAGTTTAACGCTCATAGTTGGAAAGGTCTTAGAGAGTTTGATAAAGAACCACACAGAGGTGTTTCTGCTAGAAAATAATATTATAAGTGATAATCAGCATGGCTTCATGAAAGACAGAAGTTGTCAAACAAATTTACTCTCTTTTTATGAGGAAGTAAGTAAACAGGTAGACAGTGGAATAGCAGCATTTGACACTGTACCCCACAGACGGTTAATATGCAAGTTAGGGTCGATAGGTTTAGAAAAGTCAGTCTGTAAATGGATAGAGAACTGGCTGAAGATCGCATCCAGAGAGTTGTAAATAATGATTCATACTCTGAATGGTCTAAGGTTATTAGTGGTGTACCCCAGGGTTCAGTGTTGGGACCTTTACTGTTTAACATCTTTATAAAAATACATTTGGGGGAGTCAGAACTAGAAAAGGATCTGGGGGTTCTGTTAGATCATAGACTTAATAACAGCATGCAATGCCAAGCTGAAACATCTAAAGCTAGTAAAATACTTTCTTGTATTAAAAGAGGAATAGACTGCAGAGATGGAGACATAATCCTGTACAAAGCATTGGTCACACCACATCTGGAATATGCAGTCCAGTTTTGGGCACCAGTTCACAAAAAGGACATTGTGGGATTGGAGAGAGTGCAGAGAAGGCAACTAAACTAATAAAAGGAATGGAGGAGCTCCGCTATGAGGAGAGATTAGCTGAACTGAATCTATTCTCCCTTTGAGATCATTACAAAGAACAAGAGGGCACTCTTTGTGTCTGGAGGAAAAGAAGTTTAAGCTCCGGATAAGGAAGGGATTCTTCACTGTAAGGTCTGTGAAAATGTGGAATCAGCTCCCTCAGGAAGTAGTTTTCAGCAACTATTATAGATTGCTTTAAGAAAAAGCTGGATGTTTTTTTAGAAGCACAGAATATAACTGGGGATTAAGGCTAAAAAAGCAATGACTGTTGATCCAGGGAACATCCGATTGCCTCATGGAATCAGGAATGAATTTTTTTTTCCCTGTTGAAGCAAATTGTACCCGGGGTTTTTTTTCCTTCCTCTGGACCAACTATGTCTTATAGGGTTTTATATCTGGGATATGTTTATTTCCCTAGTGGTTGAACTTGATGAATTTATGTCTTTTTTCAACCTAACCTACTATGTACCTATGTAAGTCAGGTTGATAGAGTTTAGAATGTGAACTAATGCAGGTCACAAGATGGTTAATTGCGGTGCACTTCTCAATCTGAATGATCTCACAAGCATTTTATTTGCAAGCTAATGAATCTTGACGAAAACTCCATTTGCTCATAGATACCCTGGCCACATGATGTTTCTCTTTGGTCCTTTTGTGCTATTTTAATCATACTACCCTAAACCAGGAAGTAGATGATTTATGTCGTTTCTTGGTTGTGGATTATTCTGCTAGCATTCAATCATCTAATAAAGAAACAAGGAAACTGGCATTCTTTCACACTGCTTTATAGTTTCCTGGCTCTATAAACGTATAATCTTATCAGGTCAATTGTGCGCTCCAACAGAAACACAAATTATTAAAGATCAACTTTGAATCAAGAATAAATATTTGCACTCATTATTTATATGAAATAAATACAGGTTGCTCTAGTTTCTATTCATAATCAACATTGCGCCATAGTACAATGCCGGTACATCAGACACTGCTCAGAAAACGTCTGATGGGTCCACTAATTGTGCTGCAGTGCTCAGTGTTGCTCTAATGCACCACCACATGTATTTTTGCCCATTAAGTGCACTAATTGTTGTAATTGGGGTCAGCATCCCTGTAGACAAATCTAGCATATGTACAGAACAACATGATAAAACATTTATTGGGAGCCCTGAATACCCAGATGCAAAGGGCTTTAGGATTTAGCTTCCATTTTGCCATCAAACAACCCTTGTAACAACAAAGCTTGTATTTTGAAACGTTTTTTTCAGTTAGCCATTAAAAGGTAAACTTTTTACAATATCTTGTGTTTCTCCACCTACATAATATTTTTGCCTTATAAAGTAAATAATTGTTTTCTTTTATTGCTGGTTACTATTTTAAAGTGCTGGAGATCTTTACAGCTGATATGACTGTTATCTATGTATAAATGATGTCAATAAGGAAAAAGGAAACTGAAAAGTATGTAATTAGAAGGTAAATATATATACTGTATATATTATATTGATGACACTATGACATATATAAATGTAATTAAATATGAAAGCAATGTCTATTTTTAGATATGTTTTTCTTTAGCAAATTGCTGAAAAGTATATGACACCCATTCTCCATTGGAATGCAAACAATAAAATGAAACAAATATATTATAAAACTCTAAGCTGTGCTCTTCATTGTCTACTAAGCAAACATAACCTTTAGTTTATGGAAAAATATTTACATTGCATCACAGAAAAAATGCACTCGGCACGCATAACAAATATGCACTACAAATAGTTATCCGACAATGGTAATATGAATGTATTACAGTAATGAGATAAAGAAATATGAAGATAATTAGGTGGAAAAACTAGAATAAAGAAATATTTAAATCCAGCAATTATTATGCTGCAAAGAAGGGCTTCTCTAGCTAATCTACTGTAAATCAAATGGTTGTTTAAATGTAGGCTGAAGGTGACCATGGAATTTTGGGGGTGCCACCATAATTTGATGGGCCAAGGACTTATACAGGCTAAGCAGAATAGCTATTTGGATGTCAGGGATTGTGGGCGATAAACAAGTATGCCAGGCCATCATTATCCACAATAAGTGGGTTTAGGGTAGTGAGAAAGTTAGCCATGAAAGTGTTCTCACAATCTAACTTCTGTCTTGGAGAATATTATTATATCAGGCCCTATGTGACGGACCATGAACAGAAGGTAAATGTGTGGTAACTTACTTCCTTCCCTCCTCTTAGTAGGAATAGGAAAGGATAAGCCACAGCACAGAGATTAACAAATACTAAAATCTCTGTAAAACATAACATGCTTTACAGTCAGAATTGTGCATTATTGCCCCCAAGTGTACCTCCAAACAAAAAAATGTTTTACTGGACTGTGGGGTTTGAGGGCAATTGTAGCTCCCTGAACAAGAATCAGAGCCCTGATTGTGCTTGCTTAGATGATCATCAAACTGACTTTAAATCCAAAATTGCTAGAATGAAATTTATTAATACCAAATTAGAACAAAGCCATCTCTGAATTTTAAGTATATGTCAAAGCAGTAAAAAAAATGAAATAAATAATAAAATGTAGTTCTCTATGTTTTATCAATTTAAACGCACTCTATGTATATAAGAACAACTGTTAATGTGTCAGAAATATAGTGTGCTCCTACCTTCCTCTAATGTGTCAGAAATAGTGTGCTCCTTCAGTGTATTTTTAAATTACACATCACATAGTGTCAGTCCTCCCCCCTCATCCCCTCTATACCCTCTACCTTGTGTACAGTCAGGAAACACAATATTATTGCCAAAATTATCAGGTATTTTGCATTTAATCCATATCTCCATATCTCAATTCAACCCCCCCCCCCCCCCCCACACACACACACATATCCCTTCTTTTCTGCATACAAATATGTTTTTACTTATGTAATTGAGCAATTACAAGAAACTCCAATCCTGAGTGCCTGACTTTCTGTTTAATTCTGATGTTGAGATTTCCTTTTTCTTGACCATGGTCCTTTTTAAAACGGGCCAGAAGTACAGCAATGGGGACATCAGCAAAAGTGGATTGTCAGGGCACATCTGCAGAGCTGGTTCAGAGGTACCCCGGACATGGAACTGGTGCTAATAAGAGAGTGGGTAGGTTATGCACTTTGCCCAGAGATGGGCTTTAGAAAAAGACAGGGCAGAACAAGTCTTTTTGCTCTCTCTTCAAGACACTCCAATCCTGAGTGGCTGACTTTCTCTGTTTAAATATTTATATTTAGATTTGCATATATCGTTTGACTAATATCTTTAAATATTTATATTTAGACTTGCATATAGAGATGTCTTTCAGAACAAACATTGTTTTGCTGTCTGATCAAGTCCACAAATCTAACTGTTCTCTCATTTTTATGGCTAACAAAACAGATTTTCTTCTATCAAAAACATGTGAGACCCCTTTCCTCTTTAATTATTGACAACTGCGGGTTGGGGTTATAGCATATTAGTTAGCATAGATTGTCACACACTACAAATTTCTTTAAAATGTACAAAACAATCATTCCTTACAAGCTATACAAATACTTTATGCAAGACTTTTTGTCTGTAGAAGCTACACGCAAAAACAATTTAAAGCTAAACTGCAAGCAGATATGAGACATTCTAATGAAATCTGTTATGTAGTCATTAACATAAGTACATTATCTTGAAGTACAACTTGCATGGATAATGAAAAATGTATGAATATTATCATCATCAGCACTTGGAGTGATTTCAGTCTAACAGCTTACTAATGGCATGTATACTGGAGGCCTTTTGCTGATGTCTAAAGACCATTGCAGACTTGTGGTGGACTACTGCATTATGTCGCAGGCTGAACTGCAATCCTAACCACTCAAGTGAAATTGTGTTTTAAAAAATGTAAAAAATGCAATGTGCATAATATTTTGAGGTATACTGCTTTAAGCTTGATCCTGCACAAGTCATGTGATGGACGTTTACTACCCAACAACTGCATGCAATAAATGGTTCCCAACCTCCCCCATTCACTTGAATAAGCAGTTAGCCTGCAGGTGAATGGTGCAAGCTCACCCACTCAATCTTTAGTAAAGGAAGTATACTGATATACAAATTCTGAAGGACAAATAGGCTTACCTAGATTGCAAAGTGTAAAAGCGGCAAATTCTTACATCAGAATGTAGGGGTCATCTTCATATAATTTGCAAACAGCACAATAGGCTTTGGTATTATATTTTAATGAGATGTATCAATTTCAATTCTTTAGAAAACCAGTGTAAATAATGCATGCTTTGGATTTAGTGCTATGGCCTGAGCTAGGCTTCAAGGCAAATGAGAATCAAGTACTTGCTTTGTGCAAAACACAGAAAAACTACTTACAATACAGAACTATTGTATCCTCCATTAAATTTATTTCCCATTATCAGGTGAAATAATGAACATCTGAAAGATGTAAAAGTATTAGAAATTATTACTGAAGAATTCCTTCACACTCAAACACTTGCTGTATTCTTAAAGAACAGCTTTGGTGCTACTGTTCATACATTCTTTATTTACTATATATATTTAAATAAGAAATAAAAACACATATACAGATTTTTTTACACACTACATATAATAAAGATGAGTTTAAAAACCTGTAGGCTTTTAAAATAAAAAATATCAGTGAACGAAGCATCAAGCTGCACAAATTAGGCCAGAAATTGTTTAGGGAGAGCCAAAAAAAAAAACAGAAATGTCAAATTGTTTATAGGGAGTCAAGAAGGTTGGCATTGACTATAGCAAAACTTCAGTGTAACAGAATTGTTAACAGAATGTAGTTTATGAACTGTAAATAGGCGACTAACAAATACATATAGTACAAAAGAAAGGCAGAGCAAATATAGGAATTTCAGCAGGACACAAAGCAAACAAAAAAAGTATCGATACAAAGAATTACACCAAGCATACAGCACAATGGAAGCTGTACGATGCAGCATCCATGCATAAAGAACAAGAAAGGATACTAAGAATGATACCCAATTTACAGAAAAGTGTACATACTACTGCACAGAAGCCATTACAATGAACAAATTACACACAGCATAGAGAAGATATTAATTGGAACTGAGTATTTATTGTTTACATAGAAAGCCCAAAGACACATAAAGCAGTAAATCTGACATTCACTGAGAATGTCTCAGTGAATAGGGATGTTTCAATGTCAGATTCACTGCTTTATACATAGACCCCAAGGTGTTTTATTAAAAACGTAGTACTACAAATCTAACAACTATTTTCTATTGACAGTTTTCGGGTATATGGGCTGGTTAGGTTTCTGGAAAATAAATAAAATTAAGGGAGATTTGTACAAAATAAAGGGGTAAAAACTGGGTGACTCTCCAGTTAATAGGGCTGCTACAAACATTCCACTGGGTAAAGGGGGTCTGGCTCAAAAATAATTTAATAGTTACAGTTGAAGTGTATACAAATAAATACATGATTTTATATTTCTTCTCAGAACAAGAGGCAGGAGGAAATATTTGAATAAAGATGTCTGTTCTGGGCACAACTGCATAAGCTGTAAATACTTCTCTGAGAGAACTTCCTCCAACCTCCTATTGCCTCATCATTATAGAAAGGGAAGAGGAATTTCCCCAGTAGTGCACAGACAAAATAAATAAATAAGTAAATAAAATGGCAGAGGATTTTAACCCATTTTCTACTCCAAATCTCAAAAAACCTTTGACTACCCTGCATCACAAAAAAATAAATATTGTCTGCTACTTGGTCTAATCCACATGTCCTATACTAAATCAAGTGCACTGAATCCAAATCTGAAGTCCAATCCATCCTAGGACATCAGAATCTTAAGTTAATTACGCGTATACACAGGATTAGCTACATCTCTCATTCCGCAGTTACTATGTAATTTCTATACATAACTAAATTTTGCCTCACAGGTCAATTACATTACAAAAACGTAGTTTTATGTTGCAACAACATATACAATTACACATAATTCACCTGAGTCTTTGTTTAAAACACATGTACACTTCAAAAGTGTTTCAGGCACTTGCTTTTGTGTTTGTGGCTCTCTGCTATCTCCCGTTGCAGAAACCAGCAGTAGTACCTATCATATTGGGGTTGCACCGGCCTTGGTATCGTTTCCATAACAGAAATGTCCTGGTGGAACCTCTCCCCTTGTTCATCACTCACACCACCCAAATTTTGTGGGAAGAAGTCCAGATGGGAGTGTAAGAAATTAATTTTAAGTGACATTTGGCAGCCAAGTTAATGGTATGCTGTTAGCATGTTGTTCACGAGTTCAGCATGGTTTTCAGCTCGCTGGTTGCCCAGAAAGTTTTGTTCAACTAGCGCAAATGAATCCCAAGCAGCATGTTCAGTGAGTTGAGTTTGTCTCTGAATGTGGCATCACGCATCAAAGTGCGGATTTGGGGACCAACAAAAATGCCTGCTTTCAGTTTAGCATATTTTATAACTTTTTCAAACTTGTCCTTCAGATACTGAAAACCCATACCATCACGATCCATTGCAACGAAAAAGTTTTTCATTAATCCAAGTTTAATATGAAGTGGTGGACGGTGAACTTTCTGTGGATCAATGAGTGATTTATGCTTCACTTTGTACTGGCCAACAGTGTGTTCAGGTCTGGGTGGCCATTCTTTCACTTTGTAATGGTTGCTGGCATCACGACTGGTCCACAGGCACAGAAAGTACAAATATTTTATAGATCCCAATTGCAGGCCAAGAGTGCCACCAGCTTCAGATCACCACAAACATTCCACTTGTGTTCTGAATAGTTAATCAATTTCAAAATGACCTTCATAGATTTGTATGTCACTTTCATTCCCTCGGCACAGAAGTGCCGAGGAACAGAAGTTTTTTTGTTTCCTTTATGCTATAAATATATATATATATATATATATATATATATATATATATATATATATATAAATATATCTTATATTTACCTTAGTCAATGAACAATCTCCACTGCTCTGGTATATATGAGAACTTTGTGTGACGATCACGAAAGTGTGAAGTTGTCGTTCCTTTTTGTAGCAAATTCCACTCCTTTAATATGGAGGCTAACAGTTAAGACTTCTCTTTTGACAAAGACAAGTCCCTTACTAGATTACTAGATCATCTAAATCTGATTGGCTTATAAAATGTGGTTTACCACCTCCAAATTGGGGTTAATACCATTCAATAACATGGACATCACCCTCCTGTTCCTCATCTGTCATGTCACTGTCAGTAACAAAAGATGTAGGAAGGACTGGCAGTGGATTCTCTGCATGATGTGGCACTGGCTTCAGAGCAGATTTTACAATCATGGTAGACGATTTTTGACTTAGTCTTCTTCAAAAACCCAGCAATTTTCCTCATACAGAAGTAGCAGTTCGAGTGATAGTCTTTTGGCTCACGCCAAACCATAGGCACAGCAAAAGGCATTTTATTCCTTTTCCCATTCAACCATTGTGTTAGGCCAACATAATACCCCTGACAGCAGATATGACGTGCCCAGCTTTTATCCTGATCTCCAATTTCACATCCAAAATAATACTTGTAAGCAAATCTCACCCTCTTAGCCTAACCTAGCTGTACTATACAATAGGATGGTTTGGCACTAGAGACAAGCCCTTGGTCCATCTCGCCTTATTTACCTATTTCTGACGTCAGTTCACTGACTTGCCCAGATATGCCCAGCCGCTGCTGGAACATACATACCACCAGGGGGTGTGATTCAGCTGAGGTGGCAGCAGGCATAGTGGTAGCTGCAACTGGTATAATGTTCCCATGTAAAAATACATTACCCAAATACCAACCATTTTAACAGCATTAACACGCCTATAACTTAAAATTTGTACGTGATAAGCAAATTCTAAATTCAGATTCGGAATCAGCACACTCAATATCATGTACATCACATGTGTTATTTCCAGTAGCAAAATCATTGTTCTGCAGTGCTATATAAACCCTTTAAATCCAAGTTCTCAGTTGCATACACTTAAAAAAATATGAAAGGGGCTCAAACCATAGCATCATTAGGGTTTGTCTGTAAGTGTCTTAACTATATCCTACAACTTTTGGGGACAGGGGATTGGGTTGAGTGTTAAGTGAAGTTTGGGTTGAGTGAAGTTAATTGCACAGCCCCTGTGCGCTGTCTGGGGGACCAATGGAACCAACATAAAACATCAAAAACAACATGTAGTTTTTCCAAAAATAGGTATAGGAAGGATTAGACATTTTTGTGGCTATTGTCAGCTATTAACTTTTTATGTTAATTGCAAGGCTCCTGAACATAGCATTATCACCAAAATTACTAAAGGAGGGAAAGGCAGGGAGAAGTGGGGTTAATGGGACTTATATTAATATTTCCCAAATGAAAAACAAAAATGGAGTATAGGGGACAAAACACAATTATAAACCAATCAAGAAGTAGCATCAGAATGTCACTAATGACAATAGAATGTCAGAATGACAATAGGTCTTTATCTTAAGCCAGTCAGAAACATTTTTGTAAATGTGACACACACATTCCACCCCCTAATTTCCATAAAAGGTCCTCTGGGCATCCTGAAAAGGGAAGAGGGATACATTTTAACTAAAAAGGGGTCTATTGATAAAGAGGTGAATATTTACATTTACTGAAACCTTCCCTAGTAGAGAATCTTCCACGTCAATGTGTTTCAATGGCAGTAATGGATTCTCTATCAGGGAATGTTTCAGTGAATGTCAGATTCTCTTTTTTATAGTAACTAATAATATGGAGAAAGCAGAGAAAAGCAGGGTTTTTGGCACAAAAACTGTATCGGTATACAATATGAAATAATGATACAGGACAAAGGTTCAACATATGCCACAATTCAATCTTGTGGTTTAAATAATTGGTATACAATATGAAATAATGATATAAGACAAAGACAGGTTCAACGTATGCCACAATGCAATCTTGTGGTTTAATTATTAATATAAATTAGGCCTCAAAGGGCGCGAAATACAACATAAAATGTGACAAATTTGACAGGTTCGGGTTGGACCACAATAATATCTTTGGGTCCACCAGGTGTCAAATTGGCCCCAAAGGGGGGACTAGATATGCAGCATCTAGTCAAACATATACATTTACTTGCCATATAGGTTTATAACCATAAATTCATGTTGATTGTTGTACCCGACACGTTTTGCCCTATCAGGCTTCCTCAGGGGTAATGATTTGACAAAATGTGTTTGGCAATTGTGGTACTTGTATCAAGATTAATAAAATTTTATTTATTAATCGAATAATCTGGTATAAATAAATATCCTAATATTAAACCAGTGTTGGCTATTTCACTGAATACAACCGATATAATGTATGTCAGTATAAGAATAAACTATATATAAACCGACTAGTATTTGTGAATCTATTTAAATTTTTTTTTATATTTTAGAATATATCAATTAGCTAGAGGTTCATGGAAGTTAATTAGTATCATAAGAACATGTTAAGACTTACATGGTCCTGTAGAGCAGTGTTTTTCAACCGCACTAGTGTGCCTTGAGAGATCTTCGGGTGTACCGTGGGAAATTATCCAATTTCAGTTAATTGGTCCCAAAATGATTTATTTACTGCAAAAAATTTGTCTTCATTTGTCTATACCAGCGATGTATAGTGATAGGCAGAACCAAAAAAAACTCTTCCACTAGATGGCAGCAGGTAGCTAATTTACGTGTCTGACTTTTTGGTGGTGTTCCGTGGGATTTTTCTAATTGTAAAATATGTGCCGCGACTAAGAAAGGTTGGGAAACACTGCTGTAGAGTGATAAGTTATGCTTACTGCAGAGGTTAGGAGGGTGCAAATTCCTCCAATGTTTAAAGTGTAGTATCGATGATATCTCCCCAGCACCAGGAGGAGTGCTGTGACGGGTTTTTATTAGGACAGGTTGGGAATCTGAAAGTAAGTATAAGATATAAGTATATTTCGAAAAATAAATAAATTATTTTTATAAACTGTGAAGATAGCTGGGAGTAATGTGTTAAGAAATATAGCTTTAAGTGTTACCTTTGAACCAGAATATTTAATACCGGGTGATCGTTGTCCTCCTAGTTAGGTGGTGACTTGTGTGCATTGAAGTGATAGTGGATTTTATGTATAGTACCATTGGATAAGTTAAGTGCCTGATTCTCCAGAATCCAGTCGCACTGGTTACAAGTTACAAGAACATCACGTCAATTGCCAATCATCCAGTATCATCTATCTAATTACTTGTTTCTGCGGAAAGTTCTATGTAGGCAAAACCAAAATTCCACTGCGCAATCATATATACGAACATCTTTATTTGATTAAGAATGTGAAAATGACCACCCTCGTCAGCTACCATGTAGGGGTAGAACATCAATTTGATACTCACTGCATCACCTTCGCTGCCCTTGAACAAATACCATTTAGTTAGTCCCAGGGGAGGTGATCACGATCAAAAACTCCTACAGTCAGAAACTAAATGGATTTTCCTTCTAAAGGCCAACTATTTTCCTGGTATAAATGATGCTTTCACCTTTTTTGTGATGGTTCTCAACCATCATGAATATGAATCTTTCCTTATATTAAGGGAACCAGAACCTACTGCTAATCATTCCCATAAAATTAATTATCAACACATATGTATTAACTACACATATAGCCACCGGTTTTACACTGCACAATGTATGTGGGGACATCGTCCTTTAAATGGAGTGGCGTTTATTTTTTCAAGATCTACTTATATCTTATACTTACTTTCAGATTCCCAACCTGTCCTATTAAAAACCCGTCACAGCACTGCTCCTGGTGCTGGGGAGGTATCATCGCTACTACACTTTAAACATTGTTTGGAGGAATTTACACCCTCCTAACCTCTGCCGTAAGCATATTACGTAAGCAAACTTATCACTCTACAGGACCATGTAAGTCTTAACATGTTCTTATGATACTAATTAACTTCCATGAACCTCTAGTTGATTGATATATTCTAAAATATAAAAAAAAATTTTGAACAGATTTACGAATACTAGTCGGTTTATATATAGTTTATTCTTATACTGACATACATTATATCTGTTGTATTCAGTGAAATAGCCAACACTGGTTTAATATTAGGATATTAATTACACCAGATTATTTGAATAATAAACTTTTATTCATCTAGATACAAGTACCACCATTGCCAGACACATGTTGTCAAACCACTACCCCTGAGGAAGCCTGATAGGGCGAAATGCGTCAGGTACAACAATCAACATGAATTTATGGTTATAAACCTATATGGCAAATAAATGTATATGTTTGACTAGATGCTGCATGTCCAGTGCCCCCTAGGGCCAATTTGACACCTGGTGAACCCCAAGATATTATTGTGGTCCAACCCGAACCTGTTAAATCTGTCACATTTTATTGTATTGTGCGCCCTTTAAGGCCTAATTTATATTATTAATTAAACCACAAGATTGCATTGTGGCATACGTTGAACCTGTCTTTGTCTTATATCATTATTTCATATTGTATACCAATACAGTTTTTGTGCCGAAAACCCTGCTTTTCTCTCCTTTCTCCATATTATTAGTTACTTTACTTACTAGGGGTTGGCACTTAGTTCTCTGAGAACATAAAACCAAGAAGGCCACCACCAATACCCATTGTTTTAGTCTTCTCTTTTTTATAAATAGACCCCAAAGTATGTAGGTGAAAAGTGACTTGTCACTTCCCCATTTTGCAGATGATAAAAACGAAAAATACAAATAAATGATTGGTGAAATCTGCAAGTGCTTTCTTTCAAAACATAATTTCCCTTATATTAGCTTTTCAAAATAACAAGTTATTAATTTATAGGCTGGATGAAAGCTTTAGTGCAAAATTAGCTCTGTTCATTATTTAAACAATACATGTTATCATAGAGGTCTACATACCATTCAAAAAGATGGACAACAAAGCAAAGGAGCTAAATTTGAGACAATGCTTTCAAATCAGAGACAGCTGGGAGATATGCTTACCAAGAGCAAGACATGATATGAAAGGACAGATTCCTTTGTGGCGACATCTCATTGCTACCAAACACTCATTATGGTTAAAACCAACAAAATGCACTCCAAACTCTGTATAGTGAACTTGATTTTTAATTTCAATAAAATTTTATTTAATGAAAAATAAAAAAAAGAATTGCGATAACAGGGTAAACAAAAGAGTTGTAAGACATAAACAGTCACAAGAAAAGTAATAGCATTGTTTTTAAATAAATCTTATTAGAGGATCTTATTAGAAAACATTGCCAAATTATACAACATTTACATTGAAGAGATCTCTTGTCAACAAAAAAACTGTTTAATACACAGAGATGGGAAAGGGCACATGGTTATGGGGGGACTAAGAAGGGGTGGTGGAGGTCGGGGGATCCACATCAGGAAGGAAATGGAATTGTGGAACAGTAAGCAGACCACTTTCCAGTTCCAGGTAAGTTCAAAGATGTGGGGTGTGTCCTTAAACGTACACGTAAGTTTATCTTTGATCATATTCCAGTTCAGTTTAGCTTTTACTGGGGCTAGCTGAAAAGATGGAGATTTCCAAGCCTTTGCCAACGCAATACTGGCTGCCAGCAGCATATAATTACAAAATTTCTTAGTGTTTTGGCAAAGGTATGTCAATCTTACTGAGAAGGGCACTCTCTACATTGGGGAAAATGGGAGTTTGTATTATTTAGTAAATGAGATCAAAGTTTTTTTCCCAAATTTCTTGTGCAACCAGACAAGACCACCAAATGTGTTTCATGTCTCCTGCACATGTGCACCCTCTGAAACACAACTCTGAAGTTCGGGGGAAGCTCTGGCCATCCTGGTTGGTACCAAGTACCAGCACATTAAAGTTTTGTAGTTCAATTCAATCGGCTAATATTGATGTAGATCTGAGTAGAAAATTAAAACCTGGCCGGAGGAATCTGCCGTTTTACAGGTATTTTCAAAAGTCATTTTGCAATAAGGGGGTTTGCATTGGGACAATTTGCCATTAGCAAATGTTTTCAATTCTGGACCAGGTCCATTCCAGATGTGTTGGATCAATCTTCTCACAGATCAGACAAAGTGGGCCTGATTTAATAAACCTCTCCAAGGCTGGAGAAGATACACTTTCATCAGTGAACCTGCAAACCTGGAATGGATTTCTTAAAAGTCATTTTCATTTTCTTCATTTGTTCATTAGTTTTTTCATATTTGTACTTATAAATATGTAAACTGACCTAAAAGTAAACTGAAGTACTAATTTTTACTTTAATACAGGTAACTTGCTTTGACTTGAGTATAAGCATAGGGCACAAATTTGGCCAACTTGTGAACTTTTCTAAATCTAGTAGTCAACCATTCAGACACTAAAAATATTTCATAAAGAAATGGAGAGCATTCTCATTTGTAATAATATTCCATTTGTTCAGCTACAGAGCCTTCATAGCCTACGGCAAACCCTACTAGTAAAGCAGGTTTTAGAAAATGTGTCTTCTGATATGGAGGAAAATAGAGGGAAACAAAAAAAGAAACTTTCTTCTTAATGTTTTAGTGGATATAACCTGGTAGAACTGGCACATGCAAATAACTTGTTTAGGTTTCGCGCACCACCTTTAGAGGTAAGCTGAATCTATAGGCTAAAGATCTGACTCACTGTCGGGTCGGAACAGGGGCACGGGAGAACACTGTTCAGCTTTAGTAATTGTACTGCTTGTACAAAAATTAGGAACGAACTATAATGAACAATGAAGGGTTTCAGTAAAATGATTATTGAAGTAGACCACTGTTTTAATAACCTCCCAAGCATCTTAGTATATCAAAAAATTTGCATCTTGGATACTTATCTTACTTTAATCACTGCTGCTTAGAGATCTGTCCAGTGGCATTCACATTACCAAATGCCACGTGATAGTCAAGTGACCCAAGCCAAAGGGGCTTGGAGAATTAACATTAAGACAAAGCCTGACAGTCAGACACTCAACATGATGCTCCTCTTAAATTGCTATCACTAAAGCAGTGTACCTGTATGTAGTCTGGAGAGACCAGAATAGCGGTGCCTCCTTGAATGTATTTCAGATGCTAACTTTACATGTACAATTGGAGGTCACTGGAGGCTTGGATTGGGGGTTCAATTTTTATGTTTGAATATATTTTTTTGCTTGGGGTTTATCTATTTGGAACAATAAAAAACTATGAAATTTAATCTGTATCAAGATAAATATTTCCTATGTAATGAAGGGGAAATGTCTTTCAACACAGTTTACATAACTATTGTAATCTTTACATTGGCTTTTAAATCTCTCATTATGTTTAAACCTGAAAGATTTTCTGATTCCTGAAATAGTTGATAAAGTACTGTTTTTTTTCATACCACCAACACCCCAAGCAAGATTATTTTGCTAGTCCTAAGTTCACAATAATACTCATTTACTGCCCTGAAGTACAAATGTTCATAGGAAAAGAAATAAAAAGAAAATCGTTTCAGTTACACTTTTAATTAGGTATCTGGTTACATTTTAAACGGAACTAAACTTACTTATTGCCCACCAGCTTTTCTAGAAAAAAAGCATTGCACTTAAAGGTAATTTGCATTGCATTCTAGTTCAACAATGAAAAATAATTTTACTGTAAAAAGATTAAGGTCATCTGGCCCATCTTGCTATGGATGTTCCACAAAAAGTCTCTTTTTGGAAAAAAAACTACTGTGGCCACTGTTATTAATATTTGTTTTTTTGTGTGTGCTTTATTCATTCATAATTATCCTGGTAAACTAAAAGGAACAGTGAGGCCTTCTTAGATCTGAAATGTATGATATTTATGTAAGAAAAGACATCAACTCAAGGTATTGATATATGTAGAAAGCTAAAACAGAGACTTTGAGATCAGCACAGATAAAAAGTAGATGTAGAAATAGGAGCAGTGATATGTGCTAACCATACCATTATAGGAACCATACCATACAACCATACGAAATGAGATGAAACTGTCTATGCCCAATACTTACGGTACTGTCCTCGGCCAGACTAGGAGAGAAAGCAGCCCTGTAAAGTTTACCAGGCCTAATTTGTGTATATTGTCAAAAGCCAAGTAAAGAATGCCATAGGCTAGAGTAATGGGTTTCATGCCTGAGCAGTACAGCACCATACTCATATAGTGCTTTTTTCCTGGGGACCGTAAATGAGCCATAAAATATTCCGATTGATGTAAACAAGTGCAGAAGCAGCACCCGTCAGATCCCTGTTTGGGGGGCGGGATGAATTAGGTTAGGGAAGGAGGGAGAATAGGTGCATATTGGGATGGGATGGGGGGGGGGGGTGCCAAGCACAATTATAATAGAAGTCTTTTAGATGGATATCATTATAAATTCAGTGTGAACTTCAGGTATTGACTTTAATATTGTTAAAACACAGAGAAATATCAACTTGCACCTGCACACCTAAGGTGATGAATTTGAAGCCACAAATTTACAGATGACTAATATGTTATATGTTTTAATTGTAAATAATACCAATTTAATTCGCTTATTAAACTAATGTTCAAGGTTAAATTTACTATGATACAAATTCATTTTATTTAGGTTATATACTTCCAATTACTATGAAGCCTGTCAGTCATTATAGTTGGAAGTCCCAGTTTCCACCTTTTCCCGAATTGTGGTTCATCCTGAACCACAAGCGGGAAGTGGAACAACGTGTCCCACGTGTTTCCAGATTATAAACTGGAAACGTCCATCAAGGTCTGATTCATGGCACCATGTGGGACACAGAGCCAGTTCAATATAAAGAGGAAGGATACAGAAGTCTATGACCCTGTAGGTGGTATTCAATGTGACTAAGGTAGGCTTTGAAGATATAATAACTTGATAATTATGCTAGTGTTCATGTTACTCTGAGAGGTACATTGATTTATATTTAAATAATGGGACAGTTAAAGTTTTATTTTGGATATGGATATTGTTTTTGTTTTTTGTGGATATGGAAGGAATTTGGGGAATCTAGTGTGGAAGGGAAATGTTTCTCACTTAAGATGGTGGAAAAAAAGATGGTTGTGCACAAAGGTAAACACATGAAGATATGTTTCCCATCGTTTTTATGACGTGGATTTATTATTGTGATTTTATTAGGGGATTTTAGGTTCAATGACCTCATTTTTCACAGGTGGTTAACATGTCATGTTACATTGGACTTCAAAGAAATGCAATGTTGAAGGTTGTGTTTTTTTTTCTGGTTTCTGATCACTGTGGTGAAAAATAATTAAGGCATTGAAAAAAGTGGTGGTAATTCATAAGGACTGGTGTCACTTATGCACTTAAGGCTGTAATAAAGAGCTTATTGCTTGTTAATTATTCTTTAAAATGGTTTGGAGGATCAAAGATATCATAAATACTAAAGAAGTGCTGGAAAAAGTAGGTGCAAGTCTTTTTTCTAAGGGTTGGGTATATTTATTAAAGTTTTTTGTTGTGGTGTTTTGTCCATCTCCTTACTTTGAAACACACAAAAGTTTTGAGAAACGTTTTGCAAATGATACATTATTTTCTTTTGAAGAAGCCTATGGGTGAAACGCATCAAGGACTAATGACTAGAATATGCACAAATATTTGTGTAAAATGATTTATATGTGATGAATATTGAAATTTCTGATATGTATATATAAAAGCACTGTGGACGACTGCTTTCAAAGATTTGTAATATATTAAATTTGATGAGTATTTTTCAATTTTTGCATTTATTACTAGTAAGGCACCCTAAAATCCCCACAAAAGTGTAAACCGTATTTAAAAACATAAACAATTTTGGCTATAAAAACATGATATCATTTTGATTTTTCCAGACATTTTACTCTACCTCTAAATGATGTGATTTAGTTTTGACAACAATCAAGAGAAACACCTATCATTTAGGAGTAGCTGGATACTGAAATAATATATTAGACAGCCAGCACCCCACTAGAACATGAGAAGTAAACAAATATGAATTTATTATGCAAAGCATACAATAAATTACAAGCTCTCTGTGGACTTTGAATTGGTGCAGACTTGGCACCTGCATTTTACAGCAGGATGGCCACTAGATCAAACAAAAACAGTCACTGACTGATGATTTGTCATCTCCCAACTTGTGTGACCATTAGCAATCACAGTATGAAGAACATGTACCAAGGGAAAACTGGATGAAAACATTGCCTGGGGCAGTTAAGACTGCAATTTAATGTGGGACTGTACCTCACTGTTGGATTTTCTCTTAGGCTATACCAGATCTGGGGATGAGGCAACCTAGGGTATATAGAGGGTTTTATATCTAGGATATGGTTTTTTCCCTAGTGGTTGAACTTGATGGACCTATGTCTTTTTTCAACCTAACCTACTATGTAACTATGTAACCTGTACAATCCAGGTACTTCCAGGCAATGAATACATCCTATTTGTCTCCTGGCATCTGTTACAGTTTTGCTCCCCTGTTCATATCCACAGATTGCAGTTATGCCTACTCAAAAAAGCACAGGTGCCTGGGGGCAAAAAATAAAGTGCCAGGTCAAAACTTCATCCAAGGTCTGCTGGGTATAAAAGGAAAAGGCTGTTTGAACATTTACATGATTTAAATGAAGAACACCAATGCAATATATTAACAATTAAAAGTTACCCTGAAGAATCACATGGATGTAGTATAGGAGACTTCAAATTTACCTTTCCTTGTTCGATTTCGTAAAAACTACCTCTCAGGAGTTTGCTGGCTGTTATAGGTATTCCACAGGCTGGATCACATAGCTTTCTCCTGCTGACTTGTAAGTCCTCTATTACCATATGAGTTGGTGAGAGAAACCAAACTGAACAGTGGGGGAGCAGGTATTCTACACGGTAACAAACTTGTAGCTAAAAAAGAATTGCATGTACCATTCTTTTGGTCAGAATATGTGGACATTAAATTTTAGCAGTCATCACTTACATTTGATTTTCAGATCAGTAATTGATTGTTTAGAAGCCCCAAACACTGCACACACTTGTACAATGTTTTTAAATGATGTATTATGTTGACCAGCTGCCATGAGTATTATGAATAGTAACCAATGTATAATGTACACAGCAGACCCACAATATAAATGTGGCCGCCATGTTCATAGCAATCATTAGTTACCATTCATTTATAGTAAGTGCTTTACCAGGCCAGAATTTTGGTTCCTCAACTGCAACAACACAACTGACGGAAGGTTCATCTTATATACTGGTTCAGATTTGGTCATTTTATCAAATCCAAAATGGAACTAAAGAAAAAAATTCTCCCTGTGTGTACCAGCCTTTAAGGAAAATCTATAATCCTTTAATATATTCCCTAGCTGGCCAGTGCACTAAAATATAAACTAAATATACTAAACGGACAAACTTGAACTTACTCCTGAAATTAGTGGTGCACTTTTACTAAAGCTACAGGCCGGCCACCATCTTCAGCCCTTCACTCTGACCAGGAGACCTCCTTGACCATTTGTCAGTGTCACAAGCTCCACCCCTGGTTGCTATGGTGACACTGGAATGCTGATTATGGTCCAAAGCTTTCTTTCTGGTAAGGTGTGGGGGTGGATCATAGGATCACAGCACAAACACCAGATTGTAGTACTACTTACTAAAAGATTTCTGTGGCCCAAAATGTACTATTCACGGGGAAGGGCCAGAACTATTGTATTAATAAAAAATCCCAATATAAAATGTAAAGCATCTAGAAGGTAGCTTACGTAAGCTTGTAGAGTATAGGTCAACTTAGCACCCATATGCCAATAAAGAATTCCAAATATTGCAGGGCTGTGTCCCCTGCAGGGCTCGATGGTTCCTTCCACCAAGGTACACATTACTACAGGACACACATGGAAGGTGGCAGGGGGAACCAATACATGCTGTTCACTTCTGGAATTATGTGGAACCCTATATCAATGAAAGTGTCTATATGAAGTAGTGATAGAGGCAAGAATTACTATCCACAGAAATGGAACTTTTATGCTAACCATGCAATTGTTTTGTTAACCTGATCAAATACAGTTGTGTGTAAACTAAGTATATCCCATGGAATAGAATACAATAGAATTAAGTGCCAATAAAAAAAAACAATGACAGAGGAACCTGTCTTATGTAAATCCTAAATATTAGGGGTCAGCTGTTCTCTTTGCTATTCAGCTGTGTGGTGTCATTGTGCCAAGATCAAAAACTGTGGATGCTTTTGGGTCTAGCAAGGGAAGTAAAAATTTGAAAAGGTAATACAGGCTCCAGTTTATATATTAATTTAACACCCTTATTAAATGTTGTGCTGCTAAAATCCCAATTGTTTTTCACATCTTCAAACATTAATGTGGATCACTTTGTCTAACATGATGTGCCTTTTTTCAATAAACAGTATATATATATACTTTAAATGTTCATGTCAGTGATTATAATTACTCCCCAGGGACACAGACACAAGAAGGGGAGAAGACCCTGCCCAAAAGACCTCACAATCTAAAATAGTCTGATATGGTCTTGTCCATAAATACGTATAAATGTATGTTTGATAGTGTGAATTTGTTTGAAATAGCATACCAGTTAAGATTATTCAAATACCTAATATAAATTAACGTAACTGATAAGAAATAATTGTAGCAAGTGATTGTTTTTGTATTGAAATGATACCTAATTGAAACCCCCTTATTGGGTCAGTATATACTGGTGGTTTGTACACAATTTACACATAGAGATAATTCCAGGATAAAATAAACAATTAGGACAGTACATACATGTAGTTTGTACACAAGTTACATATAGGAATAAGTGTGATCTTAGACATGTCACAAGCACTCTACTCTCTATAAAAGCTGTCATGGCATGGATTGTATAGTTTATTCCTACCTGCAGCCAGGATCAGTCCATGGGGGGCTCCTCAGTAGCTCCAGACAGGGGTCTCTGTACAGCGGGTAATACAGCAGCAGAGCAGCAGGTGAGAGATAGAAGCAAGACACTCCCATATGCCTAACTCCTGTCCCCTCTCCTTTATGCAGCAAGCAAACTTCTCAGCAAAACTGTTCCCAGGGAGACAATACACTGCACACAGCCCTGCTCTCTGCTTTAGTAATGAGTATTTATTGTACACTAAACTATAAGTAAAAAGCCTGGATAACATGGGTAATAGTTGGATACCTACACAAGTAACAATAGTGGTTCACCTGATCTGGTTACTGTTAGCAGTGCCATTTGTATTAGAATTGTTAGTGACCATGGTATTTGGTTACATAGGTGCACTGAGAAGGGCTTCTTTCTACCTGCGCAGTGAAACACACAGGTCAAACAGACCTGGAACAAACATGCATATCCATTTGTTAAAACCTAGCCATTGACACAAGGCACATGTGTGGTATATGTGTGTTGCCATTTATTCTGCATGGCACCCCTTTGAACATATTGAATGAAAATGCACCTGCACAACAGAGCACCATGACACGTAATGTTTTTGCTTTGTGGTATGTGTATCCAAAGGGCCCATTCACACCTATGCATTGCAAGGCCACAGGTGTTACTGCAATGCTGTTTAACACTTTTTTGCAACACACCCAGGCAGACAAGTGTAAATAGGGGCATTATTATGAGCATGTCTTCATTTTGTACATTAACCTCCTGGGCGTTTCATTTCTGTCCAGATTTATATGTCTTACATTGTCTTTCATGTCTTTAATATAACTGTACAGTAGCATATAAAATATATATATATATATATATATAAAATTTGATTACTCTGTATCAGATTCGATACAGTTATTTTGTATTGAATCCAATACAAAATAATTTGAAATTCCCGCCACACTCCCACACCCACCGACGCACGCACCAACGTCACCGAGAACTCCTGGGGAACGTCAGCGCACTCGCCAGGGGACAGATCGGAAAAAGAGGATGTGGCAGAGGATGGCAGGACACTGGAGAACGCCGAGGGGACCAGGCAAGTTTATGTTTTTTTTTTTTTCAGCTATCTCTGTGGCTCGGGGTTACCGCTTTTAGCTGGGTTTTCTTACGGGGTTACCGTCCAGGAGGTTAGGGTCAATTCAACAAATATGGGCTGGCTTCACACAATGCATGTACGTTTTTTGTGAATCAGCCCCTGGGTCCTCAAAGTCCGATTTGAGTGCTGTCTAAGCAACCCAAAATGTTATGTCAGAATTTAGATGAATTTTCTTAAGGGGGTCTGTTTTTTAAAGCAGTGAAAATGACATTCATCAATACATTTCGTGATGCAGAATCTTCAAGTTCCATGTGTTTCAATAGCAGAAATAGAGTCTCCACTAGGGAATGTTTCAGTGAATTAAGGATTTGCTGCTTTATAAATAGACCCCAAAGTGTACTGCTGACAACTGAATAATTCTGAACTGAGCTTTTTAAAGTAGAACTAGTAAAGTAGTAAAGGTCCCACTTTGAAAATTTGTGACTTGGGCAGGTGGTATGTCTTCTGGAATAACTATTTTTATGTCACCACCTGTCAAATTTCACTGAGCTGCGCTGCGCAACATTTTTTGCCAGGGTTACTCAGCAATCCTAGCTTCCCTTGCATGTGCCAGGACTAAAAAAACTCCTGTGCGGGGATAATGTCATCCCGGCCCGGCCATACAAAATTGCTGAAGATTGAGATATGGAAGAAAAGACGGTGGAGCCCACAACGGAATGGGGACAGGAGAGCATTGATGGATTTATTTCCACTTTATAAAAATCATCCTATTCCCATATGTGGTTCCAATGTTGTGCACTGTTGAGTCAGGAATAAGTCATTGTATAATTACTATCAAACCAGATTGGTGCACATGAAGCTGGAACAACACATTGACTTTCAAAATCAAAGAATAGAAACCTTGTGGGAGTAATGGGACATTTTACAAATAAATCTGATGAATGTAAACTATACAATATGTTCTATCACTTCTGTCTGCAATGAACTAAAACATTTTACCTGACTATATATATATACATATTTAGGTTTATATCACCACTTCTTTGACTGGTCACAAGTGGTATTGCAGAAAGTTTTCAAACACATCATATCACCTTAGACTGTATTGGAATTTAAACTAATGGCATGTACAATAAGTAAAAATAGTACAGAGAAAATTAAAAAACAAAACAGAGACAGGTAGGTGAAATGTGATAAATATTCTATTCTCCATGCTGTCCTTACCAGTGTACAATATTGAGAAATCCCTTTGAGTGTGGAAGTTCTGTTAGTTGTCACTTCCGGTCCCTGCACCTTTTTTAAGTGGTACTACAGACTGCTACTGCACCATTATTTTCAGGTAATGTACAGGAAGGTGGTCAGCTAATGGTAAAACTTCCATTATTTCAGCATTTTCACTGCACTGTATTTAGGAATGGACAGCATGCTTGAAGGTGTACATTTTTAATGGCACTTACCTCCCAGTCCTTTTTAAAAGCTCTGAAAGTCAGATTTGGCTCCTTAATTGTGTGCATTTAAAATTTTAGAGGAAGATGAGGAGCTGTGTATTTTCCTAGGCACTGTGATAGCACATTTTCCTGTAAACTGGGATTGTTACACAATATCCCAAGCAGTCAAAAAGTGAGTACATAAGTACAGGATTTGTGAAAGAGTCTTAAGCTACGTACACACTTCCAATAATTATCGTTGGTAAACGAACGACCAACGATCCTGCACGATATCTTTGAACGATCATATAGCACCGATCCTGTACATGCAGATAACGACACGATCGTTCAATGATATTGTACACACGATAGATGCGATCGTTTGAACGATACAGGAAGTGACGGGCACCAGAGGAAGGGAATAGTGTGTACGAATGATCGGGTCAAACGAACGACATTCACCACTCTGTTCCTTTGTCCCTCTGCGCAATATGCCCTTCAAAGTGTTCTCAAGGAAGAAGAAAGCAGCTCTTGCTTTGATGTGTCTGCTTAGTGCTGAAGAGGAGGACATTGAGAAGAAGCGGCGAATGTGGTGTAAGGACTGGTTGTTGGACCGAGACAACATTTCACATGAGAATCTGCTAAGTGAACTGCGCCACTCATTCCCAGATGACTACAAGAATTATCTTCGTATGTCAGATGTCTGTTTCCAGCAATTACTTTCAGCAGTTGGACCTTTTCTGCAGAAACAAGATACCTTCATGAGGAAGTCCATTACACCTGAGCAGAGGTTGATCGCCACCCTGAGATACCTTGCCACTGGAAGATCTCTGCAGGACATGAAGTTCTCCACTGGGATCTCACCGCAAGCAATGGGTCATATCATCCCCGAGACATGTGCAGCAATTATCGACTGCTTGAAAGATGAGTACATGAAGGTAGAGGCCCCATACAATCATTAAAACAAAATGACACATTTGCTTCATAACCAAAAGATACATTTTATTTAACAAAGCGCATGTAACAAAGTGCCAATAAAAAAGTATAAATAACAAGAAATAACCATAAAAACATAACTATATTACAATATTACCAACAAAAAACAATTAACATTTGTGACACACACCCCCACTATAAATCAGTGAAATGGAGGCTTTCATTGCCAAAACTGTACTGATTTGGTGTACTGGAGGAAGGGTAGTGATGATACTCATATTGGAGGCGTGGAGTGTGTACAGGTGAAGGGTGACGCTGCGGGTATGGATAGGGGTAGGAATAGGTAGGGTATTATGGGTTTAATTGGTTCATCATTCCTTTGTTCACCAAATCTATCATGATAATCTCCACAGCACCTGCTTGTTCTGGGCTCATCTGCCGCAGTTTTGATACAATATAGAACCCAAAGCCATCCAAGTGATCTTCTTTTTCATTTAATATGGACATGGCTTTCTTGAAAGCTTCCTTTTTTTCCAGCCCCTGATGTTTTCTATTCTGACTCCTTTTTTGGTTGGAACTTTTCGGAGTGGATGTTGTGGCAGCAGGTGAGCTCTCTGCAGGTTCACTGCAGGAGGAAGTCTGCAAGAAAAATAAAAAGAACATATAAACAGAACATATTATTATGCATATAAAACTCTTCCTATGTTCTCCTTTCAGTTTCCTGATACACCAGAGGAATGGCTGGCCATCGCTTCAGAATTTCAAGATTTATGGAACTTCCCAAATTGTGGAGGAGCAATTGATGGGAAGCATGTAAGAATTACCCCACCGGCAGACAGTGGATCTTATTATTAAAACTATAAGAGGTTTTTCAGCATCGTGCTCATGGCAATAGTGAATGCCCGTTATGAACTTGTTTTAGTGGACATAGGAAGAAACGGGCGCATGTCTTATGGAGGGGTTCTGGATGGTACGCCATTTCACAGGAAGCTGACGAACAAGCAACTGCACCTTCCTAGAATCAGCCAAACTGTAGAGGGAATGAACTTTGTGTTTGTTGCAGATGAAGCATTTGCATTGCAAAAAAACCTGTTAAAACCCTATCCTCAAAAAAACTTGGATAAACAGAAAATTTTTTTTAATTACCGCTTATCTCGTGCTAGGAGGGTGGTTGAGAATGCGTTCGGTATTCTAGCAAATCGCTTTCGAATATTCCATACTGCTATCAATTTCCGCATGGACAAAATTGACACGGTAGTCTATGCTTGCTGCTTGCTACATAATTTTCTACGCCTCAATAATTGCAGTGCATCATTTGGTCCTCTAATGGAGCAAGATTCTACTACAGCCACACCGGGTGAAAGCAGTAATCAATTCACTGGTCTAGTGGATCTCCAGGTTGCAGTACCTCAGAATGCTTCAGTGTTGGCTAAAGACAACCGAAGCAAGTACTTGGAGTACTTCTACACTACTGGAGCAGTAGAATGGCAGGATCACATGACATAGTCTGTACACCACAATGTTTGTAGGACTGCAATAAAAATCTGTACTATATGTTTTATACTGTACTATATGTAGCTGTGCCTGTGTTTTTATAAATTGTATAATAAAATATTTTTCAATAACTTACCTGGTCTGGTGTCTTGAATATCTCAGGAATCTCATCAAGGCTTTCCCCAGCATCCCTGTGTGTACCTTCCCCAGCATCCTTGTCCGCTTCTTCCAGGCTGCACACCGATGGCCGACCTTCATCCTGATCTGCGGTGAATGCTAACAGATTAAAGTACTATAATTTAGGTATGTATATATCATCCGTTGCAGCACCTGACCACTGTGAAGGCTTTATTTTGTTCATTTCCTTTTTGAAAACGGTCCGCAGGTTTTGTATCTTCTGCTTCATATATTTTATGTCAGTGGCAGGATTCACGGTCTTGCAGAGCTCCACCATAGCGGTATACGCCTTCAGTTTCATGTGACGATTGGAATAATCCGCAGACTTTACCTTCCACAGACAGGGATGGGACCTGTATGCCTCAATAAACTTGCGCATGAAGTCAGGATTATTAAATGCATCATAGGCCATGATTTGTGAAAAACATTAAAATATAAAATAAAACATATAAAACTGTAAAAATAAAACATATAAAAACATATAAAAATATGCAGCATCACCTACCTCAATAATGTTGGTCGGGTGAATTATCGGACGAATATTCCTATGAACGAATGAACGCACATTCTGGACTTGGCACCTTGCACTTCTGATTTCCCACAGCACTTTGCAAATCCAGCCACTTCCTGTTAAATTGTTTCCTGTCACGTGAGAAGGTGTCACAGCAAAGAGGCAGCCCAGCCACCCGTGCCACCCCAATGGCAAGAGAGGAGGTGGAGGTTTTGGTGGATAACCTGGAGAGGTGGGATTATAATGGTAGGAGGGCTCATTACAAATTCCAGAACGTAAGGAAAAATCGCATTTTACAGAAGGTGCAGCAGAGAATACATAGAAAGTTTGGTGTTGAGCGATCCAAGGACCAGTTAAGGAAAAGGTGGTCTGATTTGAAAAACCGAGAGAGGGACGTATTGGATGGGTTAAGGCGTCGTATCGCCAAAAAACGTAAGTATAAATTTTGTCAGTTTGTAAAGTTTAGTTTTCTTTTCAGGTAATGTAATATTTTGGGAAACTATTTTAAATTTATTTGTATTTGTTTATATATTTTTTTAATTATTACTAATTTTTTTATTATTGTATGTTGTTTTTCATTTTTTTAATGTAAATTTTTTGTTCTGTATTTGTTTTTATGCATTAGGACGCCGTGCTTGGGAGGTAGAGGAACAGCCGCAGGTGCGTCCGGAGGAGCAGGTAGGGGTGGAAGGTAGGATATTGTTAAATATTTAATAATAAAAAATGTATTATTTTAAAAATAATAAAAAATATTATTTTTAAATATAGTTCAAATATGGTTTTGATTTTATTTTGATGCAGAGTTGATTCAGGGTTCCCCTGACCAGGCTGGGCGTCCGGAGGAGCAGGTAGAGGTGGAAGGTAGGATATTGTTATATATTTATTAAGAAAAAATGTATTATTTTAAAAATATTAAAAAAATATTTTTTTAAATATAGTTCAAATATGTTTTTGATTTTATTTTGATGCAGAGTTGATTCTGGTTTCCCCTGCAGAGGAGGTAGTGGAATCTGTGGTGGAAATTGACCCAGGTATGTATCAAAATTTTAGAGAGGTAGATTGCATACAATTGTGTGTAATTTAACTTTTTATTTTTGTTTGCTCTTAAAGTTTCAGCGGGAGAACGAGAAAGTCCTGAGCCAGGCACGTCCGGACAGATGGCGAGAAGTGTTGGTAAGCATTCATATATTGTTCATGCAAAAATGTTTCATATCCATGTGTTGGCTTCATAATATATGTGTACTTAATATTCTTCTTTTTTATTTCTACACAGATGTTGTTTCCCCAAAAAAAATAAATATGGCCAAACTCGAGGCCATGGACCAGAAATGGAAGGCTGTGGCCAAGATAGTACGTGATGCAAGGAGAGATCTGCGTGCTCTTAAAAAAGAGATAAAGAAAAAAAATTAGGACCTTTTATATTAATATATCTTTTTTTATTATAGTTTTTTTATTTTTTTAGTAAAAATATTTTTATAAAAAAAAATTTGTGTGTCATTTATTTATACTTGACTGCCAGGTAAGTTTTAAATTTGAACTACGCTGGAACAGGATGGAGAACAGCGCTGGAACAAACAGGATGAAGTACTGCGCTGGAACAGGGTGTAGAACTGCGCTGGAACAAACTGGATGAAGTACTGCGCTGGAACAGGGTGTAGAACTGCGCTGGAACAGGATGAAGACTGAGCTGGAAACTGACCAATTTACTATTACCAATAAAGAGGACTTGTCATATGAATGACAAAGAATATTGACAGGTCGTATTTATTATTCATATGACAGGTCCTCTTTATTATTAATAGATATTTATATATATATATATATATATATATATATA